>NW_027176672.1:472270-494770 GCF_023349555.1 Cebidichthys violaceus
TAGACTGTGTTTCAATGTGCAGCAGTGAGTCACCTCACTGTGAGGAGGAGGAGGAGGAGGCAGAACATTAACCCTTGAAGTCTGAGTCTGAGTGGACATCAGATGGTTGTTCTAGAGGCATCACAGGAAGACCTTCACAGGGTTCAGCTGTCACCTAGACAACAATGAGACGTTTCTCTTCATTAGATTCATTAGAATCTCAATATGTCATTGAGAGCCACACTTTATATCAGGATAGAACTCTAAACTCTGCAGACTACGTCCACCAGGACGTCAACATGTTGTCAGGAGGAGATGTATTCATGTTGATGCAGTGATAATTCTTTACTTCATACTTCATGGAGGACAATCTGAAGATGCAGTTCAGTAAAATACTGAGATATAGAGAAGATGGGTTTCATTAGTTCTACAGTTTGTGACGGACTTCATCCGTCCTGTCGGCTCAAAGCATCTGAACGTTTCTGCTCACGAGGTTCTAGAGACTGATGACTGATGACTGAGATGTTCTGGTGTTCTTACGGTCGCTGCAGCGCCACCATCAGAACCATGAGTCCACAGAGCCACGGACCTGTGTCTGGACCTACGGGCAAAGTTCAGTTCATGTTCATTCATGAGAAGAAGAAAACAGATGAGGGTTATTAGAGGAAGTGACAGTTATGACGTCTCATCTGTCTGATGCTCTGAACTAAAGGTCACTGAGGTGATTTCTTCTGTTCCTGTTTGTTGTGAAGTGAAGCTTCTTTGGTGGTAGTTTAGTGAGCTTTAATGTACTTTAATGTGCTTTAATGTACTTTAATGAGCTTTAATGTGCTTTAATGTACTTTAATGTACTTTACTGTGCTTTAATGTACTTTAATGAGCTTTAACAGCAAAGCAGACGGGGAGCCGATGTAAACAGTGACAGAGTTCATAAAAGGATTGAATATGTTTCAGCATAAACACAACGTGTGTTCATGAAGCTAGAGTAAACAACACTGTTTGTTTGCTTTGTTGACTGTAAACAGTCACTGTAAAGCAGAACTCACATTGTTTATGATGAGAGATGAAAATCATCTGACGTCGTTTTACAAGCTGTGTCCACTATTTCTCAAAAGGAGGGAGGGTCAGACAGACACACAGCTGAGGCCTCCACTCAGAGCACCGCTCTGCCTCTCTGCTCCTCACGGTTCACGGCCGGCACCACACCAGCTTATATTTGCATCCAGACGCACCTCAGTCTGAGGTTCAGACGACCCCGGAACAGAACCAGAGCTCCGTCTCAAAGCCTCCACGTCTGGACGAGAGCCTTCATTGCTCCAGTCTGTGGTTATCGATTGTGAAATACAAGACTGCTATGAAAGTGTTTACTGGACCCGGGGAAACCCCGAGTAACACGAGGCGGTAATGTCCCAAATCAGATACAGTGAGGAGGAGGAGGAGGAGGAGGAGCCAACTTCTTAATGGGGATGTGTCAGTTTAATAGGCCTCGTCTGGTCCCATGGTGTGTGTGTGTGAGTGTGTGTGGTTGTGTGTGTGTGTGTGGTTGTGTGTGTGTGTGTGTGTGTGTGTGTGTGTGTGTGTGGTTGTGGTTGTGTGTGTGTGTGTGTGGTTGTGTGTGTGTGGTTGTGGTTGTGTGTGTGGTTGTGTGTGTGTGTGTGTGTGTGTGTGTGTGTGTGTGTGTGTGCGTGTGTGTGTGTGTGGTTGTGTGTGCGTGTGTGTATGTGTGTGTGTGTGTGTGTGTGTGTGTGTGAGTGTGTGTGTGTGTGTGTGTGTGTGTGTGTGTGAGTGTGTGTGTGTGTGTGTGTGTGTGTGTGTGTGTGTGTGTGTGTGTGTGTGTGTGTGGTTGTGTGTGTGCGTGTGTGTGTGTGTGTGTGTGTGAGTGTGTGTGTGTGTGTGTGTGTGTGTGAGTGTGTGTTGACAGACGTTGAGTTGAGCAGAATAATATGAACACAGAAGTTTTGTTTTACATCTTCAGACTTCACTTGTGTGTAGTAGTGATGATGATGATGATGATGATGATGCACAGTGTAGATGTTGTGGTTGTGGTGATGATGATGATGATGATGAAGGTGGTTTGAGGGCAGCAGCAGAGTGAACCCGTCATGATTTGGGTATGTCATGTTAGATATTCATAAAACATAAGAGCTGCTGGCTGAGCCCTCCGGACCGACTGTGAGCCAACCTGTGTTTCAAACATTTAAAGTTCACTGTTGTAATAAAACGAAGACGTTTGGATGGAGAACTAATGACTGCTCAGAGAGGAGGAACAGAAAAGAGTGCGGTTTATTGTAGTTGTGTTCTTCTTGGCTTTTGATTCTATTTTGTCATTTCTGAGAGACGTAAAGATGTTTAAAATGTAACAGAACAACGGTGCCTCAGGGCTGTAGAGAACATGAACCAGTCAGTGCTCTGCAGACATAACATCCCAGCTGTTAGTAACCATGAAGACCTGCTGGAGCTGCTCTCACTGCAGGGGAAGCACTAATATCTGTCTCTGGTGTTTCAGAGCTGCCTCCGGGATGGGAGCGGATAGAAGACCCGGTGTACGGGGTTTACTACGTAGAGTAAGTGACCCTCATCCACACCCGGTCCACATCAAACTCAAGCTCAATTTGGTTTTAACGCGTTTTAACGTAGCTAGCGTTAGCCAGCTCTCTCTGCTACTCTGTAAATGAACCTTTACCTTTGGTTACGTCGTGTCTCCTCCCTCTCGCTGTCTCAGTCACATAAACAGGAAGACCCAGTACGAGAACCCCGTGGTGGAGGCGCGGCGTCGGAAGATCCTGGAGCAGCAGCAGCCGCAGCCTCCAGAAGGTGAGCGGTATATTCGAGGTTCGTTTCCTGCCCTGGCACGGCACCATTTCTTTCTTTCTTCATGTCTGTGAGAGAGTCGTGTCCTTTCTGTCCAGTGCTCTCCAGGGTTCGTGGCCAGACCGCTCTCGACCTTCATAATGTCGGGACGCGACGAAAACGACCGAGACAAACATTGTTAGTCACTGAAAAAGACCATTTTGGGACCAAAGTAGGAGCTGGCCCGAGCCCTGGTGTCGTCTTTTGGTGTTTAGGTTTTATTTTGAAAGTCATAAATGCTGTTTGTCATTCTGTATTTGATCATTTTATATGCTTTACCATAACAAAAGGCGAGGAAGAGATTTAAAAAGTTTAGCCCAGAGGTTTTCAAACGGTGAGGCATGAGGGGAACGAGAGCTGCTCTGAAGACCACTTCAAGAGTTAGACCTGCAGAGGCTTCATCATGCAGCTTTTAAAACTCTGTTGATCTGAACACAGACGCTCACCTTCATAGACTCAGTGTGACTTACTCACACTCACGATATCGTCCCCGAAGAAAGGTCCACAAATCTGAACAATGAAGTTAATTTAGTGATCCAGTGAAAGTTGTCAAAATGTGAACACAAATATAGACTAAAAGAAGTGAAGCTATGACCGGATGAGTGTGATCGTCCTCAAAACAGACAAAGAATATGAGTAGAAACACTAAGAGGAGACATAAGGAGGTGAATAAAGTCAATAAAATCACTAGATATCAACGTCAACATGTTTTCTAAAGTTCTATGTTTAAATATGCTAATGAGGCATTCATTATTAATGATGTGCTAATTTACATACATTTCCATAAAGACGGGTTCAGAATTGTTGTTTGGTTTCGTTGACATATTTAGGATATCTCTCTACATCACTGCGTTAAAGAGAACACGTTTCCCCATGTCTTTAGTAATAACATGTTGTATTAATCAGACTATGAATAATATATGAACTCTTTAGTAATAACATGTTGTATTAATCAGACTATGAATAATGTATGAACCCTGTAGAACCTTCAGAACACAGAGAGGAATGAAAGAGTGAAGTGTGGTGAATGTCAGAGCTTCAGAAGTATCACCAGAGAACGTTTACGTTTGAATATGCAAATGAGTCATTATCTAATGGAAACCGTTGGTGAATTTAGGAGAAAGACAAAGTAGTAAAATGTTCTTTCTGGTGAGAAAGACGAGCTGTCATGGAGCAGTGTAATAACATAATGTAATATGATAATCTGTCTCGCTGTGACATCAACTCTTGTTTCATGTTGGATCATGAATATCTTTTTGTCTGTACTCAGATATCACAATGTTGTGTTCTTTCATTCCTGGAATACTGACTCTCCTCATCCACATCCAGATGTTTGCCCTGTGTTGAAAACCTCTGGACATACAGGCGCAGTTGTACTAATATATACTGTATATATATATATATATATATATATATATATATATTTAAAAAGTACCTCCCATTCAACGAATAGTACAAGCTGATGTAAATGAGGAGCAAATGAGAAGTGACTCAGTGTGTGCAGCGCGTGCTTAAAGCCGAGTGTGTGTCTGTCCACGTGTGTCGTCCGTGTTGCGTGTGCATGCGTGTGCATGCGTGTGCACGTCCATGCGCTGCGTGTGCTGAGCGTGCGTCGACGGCGTCCTGTGCTTGTGTCCTCACAGAGTGGATAGAGGAGCACTCGTCAGCGGCGGCTCCGTTAGCAAACTACGCCCCGAACCACCTGGAGACCTACAGGGACCCTCAGGGACCCCCGGCGCTACCTCCACTCCCCACCGGGGCCAAACGTAAATAAACAGATTTCATTTCTGAGGAATGTATTCAGTCTCTTGACGGGACGTTTTGAAACGGACGTGAAATGACTATAATATGTAGAATGTGTCACATGTCAAACTGTCCAACAAACAAACCAATTCACTGGTTCATAGACGTTAAGGAATCAGTCGGATTGGTCCACATCTACAGAGGACTGACAGAATCACAACTAAACATTATCCACGATGGTTGAGTGTAGAATATGTTGCTCTGCAGGAGGGAAGCCTTTCTTCACGAGGAACCCAGCGGAGCTGAAAGGAACCTTCATCAACACAAAGCTGAAGAAGAGCCGCCGCGGCTTCGGCTTCACCGTGGTCGGAGGCGACGAGCCGGACGAGTTCCTCCAGATCAAAAGTCTGGTTCTGGACGGGCCCGCGGCCGTGGATGGCAAGATGGAGACAGGTGCAGTACGCCGCCACCGTCCACAGGGGGCACTGTTTTCATTCAGCACATCTCAGTCTGAACCATGAGGCCAGTTCTGATGCTCTCACACACACTGGATTCATTTTGAAACTCAAACTGTGCTGAAGGGAACTACCCACAATGCACAGAGTAAACAATGACAGAGGAATAGAGCACTGTGAGGAAAATCAACACAACATGCACAAGATGAGGTTCTCCTGCTGAGCTGGGTTCTAGGTGTTTGGTCCCTTACAGAACTTTAATGTTCTTGTTTCATACTAAACATCACTAACAGTATCTTTAGTCCAGCACTGTTGTTTAGACCTGATGTACTTCAAACCAGAACCTTTTGTAAATGTTTCACCTGGAACCCGTTCAGAGGGTTCTACCTAGTTACCAACATAAAGGGTTATACCTAGAACCCAGTATGCAACATTCTACAGAGAACCCTTCTTTGGTGTAGTGGTTCCACCCAGAACCCTATCTAAAGGTTCTATCCAGAAAATGTCCTCTAAGGGACAAGAATCCAACCATGGGGTTCTACCGAGAACCCTTTTATATTCCAAGGGTTCCGTGTAGAACTCTAAAGGGCCGGGTTCGGTTCACAACCACAGTTTTTCCTTGAAAAGCTCTTTCTTCCAAAAAGGGTTCTTTGGATGAAAAGGGTTCTTTGTGGAACTCTTAGTCTCACAAAGAACCCTTGAAAAACCTCTTCAAAAAAGGGTTCTTCAGAAGCAAATGCCTCTGGGTAGAACCTCAGAACCTCTAACGGTCTGATTCTCCGGTGCAGGTGATGTGATCGTCAGTGTGAATGACACCATCGTGTTGGGCTACACCCACGCTCAGGTGGTGAAGATCTTCCAGTCCATCCCCATCGGTTCCATGGTGGACTTGGCTCTGTGCCGCGGCTACCCGCTGCCCTTCGACCCCGACGACCCCAACACCAGCTTGGTGACCTCGGTGGCGATCGTGGACAAGGAGCCGATCATCGTCAACGGGCAGGAGGCGTTCGACTCGCCCTCCAACAAGGCCAGACCCGTCAACGGCATGAGGGACCCGCGGCCGCACAGCCCCTCGGCCGAGGCGGCGTCCAACTCGCACGGCTACTCCAGCGACGTGGTCAACATGGCCTCGTCCATAGCCACCCAGCCGGAGCTCATCACCATCCACATGGAGAAGGGCGACAAGGGATTCGGCTTCACCATCGCAGACAGCCTGACCGGAGGAGGGCAGAGGGTCAAGCAGATAGTGGACTACCCGCGCTGCCGCGGCCTGAAGGAGGGCGATATTCTGATGGAGGTCAACAAGAGAAACGTCCAGAATATGAGCCACAACCAGGTGGTGGACCTGCTGAGCAAATGTCCCAGAGGCAGCGAGGTCACCATGCTGGTGCAAAGAGGTACGTGTCATATCAGGTCAGGGACTCGTGTGTGTTGTAAATACGGTGCTGCTGAGTTGGACCTCGCCGTCGTCCCGTGTTGCATATAAATGGTGAAAGGGTATCGTGAAGGGTGGTCTGCTCTGGATGTCTTTTATTCTGAAAATACTGGTTTTACTCTGAAACTACTGTACCTGGAATGAACAAACGAGAAGAGGTCAGAGCCTGTGTTCATGGGAACAGAAGATGATTGAATGTTTCATTGATGTAGCCGCGCTGTGTTGATGTGGATTCTTTTAGTGATGGATTTAGTGTTTCTGGGTCGTCTTCCTGACCCATTACTTTACACCACGCTACGCTGTCGGCCCGGAGTGACCCCGAGATGAATACTTCTTCTCATTGAAATGTCAAAACACAACAAATAGTTTGCCGGCATGTCATTGGAGGCCCCTCATCCGTGTCCGGTCCGTTCGGCTGTTAAGCTGCCGGCTGACCCTCGTCTTCATCAGTGGCAGGTTTGGAATACATCAGTTATGTCCTCTAATGAGTTCACCCTGTGCTCCGCTGCTGGAATAACACCGCTGTATCGTGTTAAATGTCAGCATCATTATGGGCTGAGAGAGACAGAGAGACAGAGAGAGAGAGAGAGAGAGAGAGAGAGACAGAGAGAGATGGAGAGAGAGAGACAGAGAGAGAGAGAGAGACAGAGAGAGATGGAGAGAGAGAGACAGAGAGAGATGGAGAGAGAGAGACAGAGAGAGAGAGAGACAGAGAGAGATGGAGAGAGAGAGACAGAGACAGAGAGACAGAGAGAGAGAGAGAGAGAGAGAGAGAGAGAGAGAGAGAGATGGAGAGAGAGAGAGAGACAGAGAGAGATGGAGAGAGAGAGACAGAGAGAGAGAGAGAGAGAGAGAGACAGAGAGAGATGGAGAGAGAGAGACAGAGAGAGAGAGAGAGACAGAGAGAGAGAGAAAAACAGACAGAGAGAGAGACTGAGAGGAAACAAAGGACAGGATAAGTTGGCAAGGCGACCAGATCGTCTCTGTCTGTCTGAGAATGATGCGGAAACCTTTCAAGTGGTCGCTAGCAGCTAGAAGCTAGCAGCTAGCGCATTATCGCTCACAAACAACAATTACAGGAGCTAAGAGAAGGAGCGGGGGGGAAGAGGCCGATAAGAGGAGACGGCGTAGAGGAGGAGGAAGAGGAGGAAGAGGAGGGTTAGGGATCATGTTTTGAGTAAAGTGGAGGAGGAGGATTAGAGGAGAGATTTGCTGAACAGCGCTGGAAGTTCAGCGAGGGGAGCGTGAATGAGGGGATCGGTTTAGAGAAGAGTGAAGCAGAGGAGGAGGAGGAGAGGAGGAGGAGCGAGCTGGACTTCAGCTGGAGGAGAAGAAGAAGCTTTAATCTGGTCATCTGTGACTCATCAATCTGTGCTGTTTAACATCACACAGCGGCTCTCCTCAGGGACGTTAAAGTAACGTTTCCACACTGATGAGGTTTCTCTCTAGGTTGAGTTGTGTTGCAGAAGTTACATATATGCAAAATATTATAAAACTGCTTGTAGCATTAAAAAAACATGACAGAGAGACACGACACCGGTTCATCAGGCAGGCAGCGCTGCTCTGAAGGGAGGAGGAGGAGGAGGAGGAGGAGGAGGAGCAGGAGCAGCTCGGGGTTAGTTTCACAGCTTCACAGGTTGGAGCTACAGACTCATTCTAACCTTAATCTGCTCCTTGTGACGGCAGAACAGCGCCTCTGAACACAGAGTGGGTTAGATTCTGCAGTCGAGGAACATTTAGAAGAAGAGAAGAACGGCAGCATGTGACCAGAAGAAGAGGAGGAATAGTGCTGCTGTGAGGGATGTAATGGTTAAATAAGCTGAACCTTCATGTCTACATGTATTAACCATGGACACATTCTGCAAGGGTTAAAACATCTATTATTCTTTAGGTTGCTCTATAAAGACAACATCTGGCGTGTTCACACACAGGATCTGCTCCCCTAAAGGAGGCGGGGCCTAAAGCAGCGAGCAGCTATTACTCCTCCATCTTGTCTTCCCACCGTTGTTGCCATGACAATCGTGCACAGCGCTGCCGTCCCCCTGAGAGGAGGAGAGAGAATGAAGAGACATCGAGTCTGTCGAGTGTAGAGGAGTGAAACGTGAGGAGGAGGAGGAGGAGGAGGAGGAGGAGGAGGAGAGGGTTTAATTTAAGGTGGAGGTGGAGAAGAGACCGCCATACAGCGGCCCTCCAACGACGCACACAGGAACCTGGAGGAAGGACTCGCTGTGTGTGGGCTCTGCAAAGACCCACCAAGGCCACACACACACACACACACACACACACACACACACACACACACACACACACACACACACACACACACACACACACACTCTCAGGGCCGTTCATTCTTACCCACGCAACTCTTTTTCCTGCGTTTCTTGTCGCCGCTGGTCGACGTGGTTCTCACACATCTCCACCCTGGTGACAGAAAGCTCAGACGACCGTCGTTCTGAAGTTCTTGTTCACTTTTACTGGAAACGTTACAGACCGTTGTGAGATGAGCATCGTGAGCGTCAGAGGTATCGGTGAGAGAACCACCCGGTCTGCTGCCGTCTGCAGGACCACCGGCCCTCAGAGCAGCTTCTTGATGACTGAGCAGGAAACACCGTCTTTGAGGCTCTGCATCCGCCCCGCCTTCTTCAGAGCCGTTCCATGATTTCCTCATTAGCATATCTCTTTGTTACTACAGGCGTACCTCGCTGTCTGCTGTAGAAGAAGTGAAGGAAGTGAAGGAAGCCGCCTCCTCCACGCTGACGCTGAGACTCTTCAGGTCACCACACAGCGCCCCCCCCTCCCCCCCCCCCCCCCTCTCATTTGGTTGATAAGGCTTCCTCAGTGACGAGCTCAGCGGCGTTGTGTTGTTGGGGGTGTGGAGCAGAGCTTCACCGTCCTCCAGCAGCACATTCCTGGCCCCCGGTGCATAATCTACATGCTACATGCTACATACGTGCCTTCACACTCGTCCGTGTTTTTGCTCCGTGCATAAATAAATGCTCAGCTCTTTCCGTACCTGAGCGTGCCGATATTACATATGTGTGGCACGCGGGCGTCGGTGGGGGCTTTCGTGTGCGGGAACATGCGATTCCCGTATTTCAGCTGCAGCTGCTCATAAATGTTCCATCGGATCGGATCGAGGCTGAAGGTACACACACGCGTCAGAATCACGCCAGAAGAGAAGGAAGCAGATTTTAAAACGATTAAAAAGTGCTTCCTGCGTGAAGATGCATGTGAATCATGAGATTCCAGCTGAGCGGGTCTCTCCTGTCCTTCAGCTGCGTGGACAGATCCGTCACCTTATGGCCGTGGTTAAGGTTTGATGATAATCACCCTGACCTTGTGGACGGGTGAGGAGGTTTGGAGGTTGTTTCAAAGGGAGAGGCGTTCAGTGACCTCCCACACCTGTGTGTCTGAGGGTTCCTGCCTCACATATGATGCTGTAACAGAAACACGTTTCACTCTATGACCTGATGTGTGTTCTTCCTGGGTCTCACACACACACACACACACACACACACACACACACACACACACACTCTGCTGCTGGGATGTTCCACTTCCTCCACTAACTGGCGCCCCATGATCTGAGGGAGGGAGAGGATGAATTATGAATCGTGCAGAGTGAGGGGCTTTGCAGCAACACAGAGTTTTAACATTTAATGATTTGTTCTGCAGCACAGAGAGCCTAAGATGGATGCTCGCATGTCGCTGGCGTCGCTCCATCGCGGTGTGTGAAGAACAGACCCGGTGTGATCCGCTGCTCACTCACCTCACCATCCCTCTCACCTCTCACCTGTCTGACAAAGCAGACCGGCCGCCGCTGCACACAGGACTAGTTGATCGCCTTGGCAACGGCAACTCTTTGTCCCGATGTCGTTCGTTTCGTCTATTTCTGTCTCGGCACACTTTCACCGTACAGTTAGAGGCACGAAAAAAAACAGAGCGTCGGGGAGGAGGAAGGGGAGTTTTCTTGGAAAACGGGGGAAACTCTCAGTGTGCGTGTGTGTGTGTGTGTGTGTGTGTGTGTGTGTGTGTGTGTGTGTGTGTGTGTTTCAGGTAGAGGAGCCTTCATGTTGAATGAGTCGTTGGGCTTTGATGGAGAAGAAAAGCGGTTAAAAGATGAATCTTCTCCCCTGACAACTGGCTCCAAGTATTAATATTTCATGAGCACAAATGAGATTGATCCCGGTGACTCTACAGTGTGTTAACTAGTGTTTATATATAAGAGAGATAGAGGGGGAGGAGGAGGAGGAGGAGGAGGAGGAGGAGGAGGAGGAGGCGGCAGAGAGAGAAGATCAGCTCCTCAGTGTTTGCCTTGAGCAGAGCAGAGGAAGCAGCTCCTCGGTTACTCTCAGTGAGGCAGAAGCTCAGGCTTCCCTTTGATACGACGCTCAGGCTCCGGCTCAGTGGGTGATGGTTGAGATTCTGCTGGAGCGCTTGTGTTGGGAGACAGCTGGGAAGTAGACCGGAGGAGGGAGGGAGGTTTGGGGGAGGGAGGGAGGGTGAGCAGCATCCCTGTAGCTTTGACCAGCGGTCCAGGGATGCTGCAGCATAAGTCAGCCTGTCTAAAGCAGAGAGATCAGTCGCTGCTCTCCTAACAGCGCGGGGTGAGAGCGCCGAGTGGAGCGGCGCACAGGGGGGAGGAGATCACTTAGATTAGCGAGCAGCCTAGCGCAGTGTGTGAGAGGAGAGAGAGAGAGGGAGGGAGCAACAGAGAGGAGGAGGAGGAGGAGGAGGAAGAGGAGAGCGAGCCGGGGCCAGTTGCGCTCTGCTCTGCAGCAGGAACCAGGGGTCCATCGTTGGTCCTGGAGGCTTTCTGTTCTTTTTGTTTGGTTTCGGGGTCATTAATGCTCTCTCTGTCTCTCTGCCGATGTTTTGCAGGAGTGGTGCCGGCCAAGAGGAGTCCGAAGCTGGTGGTGAGTCCTCTCTTTATATCTGTGTGTGTATGTGTGTGTGTGTGTGTGTGTGTGTGTGTGTGTGTGTGTGTGTGAGTGTGAGTGTGTGAGTGTGAGTGTTAAAGCAGCGCTATTTAAAGAACAAAAGACGAGAGCTTTCACATCCAACTCTCGCTGCTGCTGCTCTGCATGCAGACATTCCTCTCCTCTTCACTTCTTCCTCTTTCTGTCACTTTTTGTTTGTCTGTCATTGATTTGCTCCTCCTGCTGCTGTTGCCTCTGTGTTGTCATCTAGCTTCGTCTCAAAGCCTCTCTCCTCTCTCCTCTCTCCTCTCTCCTCTCTCGACGTCCCGCCCTCTGACCGATTAGCGGTGTGACGGTGAGCAGCTGTCAGGAGGGGAGAGAGGCATGAAGCGCAGATATGGGGGGAGAACACAACAAGGATGTGGGATGAGAGAGGGGAAGACCAGAGGAGACGTGTAGTCCGTCCCACTGCAGTGAATCACTAGGACAGCCTGAAGACGCTCTGAAGCTGACGGACAGGGAGAGAGCAGGGCGATGACGACGCGAGCCGGAGGCCAAGCGGAGGGAGGTCGGGGGAAGCTGGAGGAGAGATCGGCACAGATCGCAACGTGTGACGAATAACAGAGGAGGGGAAAGAAGGAGGGAGGGAAAGACCGGCTCGGTGGGCAGCGAGGGGGTCCCTGAGGGGACGGGGCAGTTATTCAGGAGTTTAAAGAGCAAACGCCTCCTCCTTTAAGACTCATCTCAAGCTCAGAAGAGACGCCTTTAAACGTGCCTCACCTGAGTCCACCTCCTCACGAGGATCCCGCCTCAGGTCAGTGACGGGTTCAACTCCACAACGTGAGAGGAGAGGGCTGCCTCGGCCGGCCGGGACGTGGATCATTGGGATGAGTTTTAGGGGCTGTGGGTGTTACCTAGTCGGGATTGGAGGAGGGCCGGGGGCCGTGGGGGGGGGGGGGGGGGGGGGGGCGATAGTGGCTCTGCCTGACTGTCACTGTGGATTAGCTTTCCAGTGAGGAAAAAGCCACTTTCCCCTCTCTGGGTTGTGTCAGTGAAATGTCACGCTGCAGGAGACGTGAACAACCAGTTCAGCCTCTCAATGGAGGCTCACAGTTCACTCCGTATGCAGCAGAGACGGCGCCGCATTAACCAAGGCTCCAGAAGTCACTTTTCTTTGGCTGTTGTCCTCATTAAAGAGGCATCACTGGAGCGTTTGACCCAGTGTGTGATGAGCGGGAGGCTCTGCTTTATTATTCACACCGGAGTCAGTCGTCATACTGGAACTCGTCAGTGATTGCGTTTTCTCGGTGCGGCTCATTTTTCATAAAGCTGTGAAGTGGTTTGTAAGATAACGTGGTTCTCTGTACGTTCTGAGGGTGCAGAAGATGCACCGACACCGATGTCGGTCCGGTACCGGCTCAGATATCCGGATCGGGTATCGGTGGCGACGGGGCGACGAAACGAGCAGGTGAGCCCAAACTGAAGAGCTTCAGCTCCACGTGTGACGTGGTGTTCAGGTGGAGGAATGATCTCAGTCTCCTCACAGCGAGGCGTATGGCTTCTGCATCCGGTCGATACCCAGGAGTCGGATCGGTGATAAAACATGAAGGAGTCCAGCAGCACAGTAACTCTGCTGCTCTGTGTTCTCTGAGCAGTAAAACGTCACACAGGTAGAGACCTTCAGTCTGAAGGATCATCAGCCGTATACCGGGTTTCAACATGAACACTGATTATTTTAATTCAGGAGACGTATTTCACATTTGAAAACAACCAACCGCGTAGCTCGACGTCCCCCCCGATGCTTAGCCCCGCCCACAGGGACAAGACCTTGATTCTACTGCAGCTCTCAGGACCTTCTGCAGTAAACAAAGAACCGAGTTCTTCATGAACGGAAACATTTCAGAGATCACACAATGTTCATCTATCTGTCTTTGTCTCGCAGCCATGGAAACCAAGTCATCGCTCCTCGTTTTCAGAAAGAGAGAGAGAGAGAGAGAGAGAGAGAGAGAGAAAGAGGACAGAGAGAGAGAGAGAGATTCCACTGCGATGTCTAAAAACGATGACGTTAGATGCTTTTCTTTTTCTCTCTTTGTCCTCCATCAACACTCTTTCACCCATATCTCACCTTTAACTCTGACTCACTTATCACTTCTCTCTCTCTCTCTCTCTCTCTCTCTCTCTCTCTCCTTCTCTTATACCTCCCTGTCTTCTGCTTCCAGTATATCCACCCCCATCCTTTAGCATGCACACACAGACACACACACTCACACACACACACACACACACACACACACACACACTCACACTCACACACACACACACACACACACACACTTACACACACAGACACACACACACAGCCCCCCCTCTCACTGTGTTGTTGTCTCCTCAGCACCAGTTGGAGAGGAAGGACAGCCAGAGCAGCTCTCAGCACAGCGTGTGCAGCCATCGCAGCGCCCACACCGACTCTCCCGGCCACCCGCCCTCCACCATGCCCGGCGAGGCCCTGGCTCCCACTCCCGCCGCCCCCACCCAGCCTCTGCCGGGCCTGCCCCCTCAGGACCCCGCGGACGGCACCCTCACCCTCCAGAAGAAGCCGGACCCCTTTAAGATCTGGGCGCAGTCCAGGAGCATGTACGAGAGCCGACGTGAGTGGAGTCCAGCTCTGACTTCAGAGTTTAAACGGTGTATCCTCTGGTGACGTGTGAACATGACCCAAGGTCGTCTGGCAGGAGACGCTCGATGCTTACGTCTGTCAGGATTCAAAGGAAGCAAAGATAGATGCCACGCTCATGTCTGCTCTTTAAATATGAATGCTACAGCGAGCAGCAAGTTTAATTAATCATTCATATGTGTATTTATTGATTTGACAGGGACAGTGCAGAGCTTCTTAGCTGTAGCACAGTTAGCTATGAGCTAATGTACATCTGTAGTCCCTGAGCAGCAAACAGAGAATAACATCTGTGTCAGAGAGCTCTTCACTATACGACAACACGACAACATTAAGGCAGCGCAACCACAACCACAAGATCTCACAACATCAAGACACGTAAGCTAGCTTAGCTTAGCATAAAGAGCGAAAACATGTCTTTATCCAAAGCAGCAAAGTCCACCAACCAGCAGCTCTGAAGCTAATCAGAGTTATGCACAGACGATGCCGGTGGGCCAGGCTAGCTGTTTCCTCCTGTTTCCAGTCTCTATGCTAAGCTAAGCTAACCAGCTAGAATTGGTACCGATCCATCAAACTCTCTATCAAACGAGTCAACGTTCCAAAATGTAGATTTATTCCTTTAGATAATCGTGTTTTCCTCGTCTTGTGTACTCATAGTTCTGTTGTGTCTCCTTCATCATTTCTTTGACCTTAATGCAGTAAAAGGTTTGGGATTAGAGACGGAGGTCAGGAAAGATGAGATTCAACAGAACTGTGTTGATTTCTATTTAAATCATTCTGTCCGCCGGTCGGACAGTTAGACCTTTAAAGACGTGTTGACTGCAGAGTGCTTCAGTGTTTCTGTAGAAGAAGAAGCACAGCAGAGTGCTTCAGTGTTTCTGTAGAAGAAGAACCACAGCAGAGTGCTTCAGTGTTTCTGTAGTAGAAGAAGAACCACAGCAGAGTGCTTCAGTGTTTCTGTAGAAGAAGAAGCACAGCAGAGTGCTTCTGTGTTTCTGTAGAAGAAGAACCACAGCAGAGAGCTTCAGTGTTTCTGTAGAAGAAGAAGCACAGCAGAGTGCTTCAGTGTTTCTGTAGTAGAAGAAGAAGCACAGCAGAGTGCTTCAGTGTTTCTGTAGAAGAAGAACCACAGCAGAGTGCTTCAGTGTTTCTGTAGAAGAAGAAGCACAGCAGAGTGCTTCAGTGTTTCTGTAGTAGAAGAAGAAGCACAGCAGAGTGCTTCAGTGTTTCTGTAGAAGAAGAAGCACAGCAGAGTGCTTCAGTGTTTCTGTAGAAGAAGAAGCACAGCAGAGTGCTTCAGTGTTTCTGTAGAAGAAGAAGCACAGCAGCCTGGCCCCACAGGGCTCCGCTCCGTCTCTGTGTGTTTGTGTCACTTAAAGATGCTTTCTGTGTGTTTGCTAAACATTCCTGTGCTTTCTGAGTCACAACCCACCCTGTGACAAAAGCTGCCTCGGAGAGGAACGCGTCCTTGAAAACACACAAGTGCTTGCTGTTGTGTGTGTTTGTGTGTGTGTGTGTGTGTGTGTGTGTGTGTGTGTGTGTGTGTGTGTGTGTGAGGTGTGTGTGTGTGTGTGTGTGTGTGAGTGTGTGTGTGTGTGTGTGTGTGTGTGTGTGTGAGTGTGTGTGTGAGTGTGTGTGTGTGTGTGTGTGTGTGTGTGTGTGTGTGTGTGTGTGTGTGAGTGTGTGTGTGTGAGTGTGTGTGTGAGTGTGTGTGTGTGTGTGTGTGTGTGTGTGTGTGTGTGTGTGTGTGTGTGTGTGAGTGTGTGTGTGAGTGTGTGTGTGAGTGTGTGTGTGAGTCGTTCGCACGATGTTCTTGCCTTCCTCTCGACTGAAAGGAACCGTCATGTAGAATAAAAGAGAGAATGGCATGTGTGCCCTTTACTACACGTCACCATGTCAAGAGACGACGTCTCACCTTCTACATCATCAGCAGAGAACAGCTCGTCTCTCTCAGTTTAGTCACCGGGGAAACAAACACAGAGTATCCAAAAATCATAAAGTGGAGCAGCAGGAAGCAGCAGGAAGCAGCAGGAAGCAGCAGGAAGCAGCAGCCTCTGAGTGAGACTCCTCCATATCATCTGCAGTCACGGCCTATTCTGACATCATTCATCCAGCAGAAACACCGTTTGAAACCACTTTACCTCCAAAATATGGGGTTCACTCGACTGTTCTGGCTGAACTCCATCATCAGGCCTCCGGTGCTGGTACCGCTGGTACCGCTGGTACCGGTGGTGAGGTTTAAAGGGACAGTAGTCTGTTTGTGTGACGTGTTGCAGGTTTGCTGCGTTGTGATTGTTGCAGTGTTAACAATCATGGCCGCCTGTAGAATCTAGGACTGCTGCTGATTAAATATTAACTGGGCTGCTTTAAGCCGCCGCTGATTGGTACGTCTGTAAAAGCCCTGAAGGATCTGCAGCTTTCTCTTTTGAGTCAGCAAGGGGAGGAGGAGGAGGAGGAGGAGACAATGAGAGGAAGAGAAGGAGACGAGGATGAGGAAGAGGACCAGATTCTCAAACGACGACGGGTCCTTCCAAGTCCAGAGACTCAGAACAGAACAGCCTCATTCTAACTTTATGTTCTGAATAATTCACTACATTACAATGTCAAGATTTCACAATCCTCACAGCAAAAAACACTGACTAAAACATGCAGGTCAGGAATTATCCAATTATTATAATTCATAAACATTTCATGAATCTGGTCTCCTCAAAACCACAAGACTCCATTTTAAACACAGCAGTTTAACCTCTAATTATGAAACAAACTTCATTCACAATAGAATAAATAGTCTCCAGCATTCACCATCTCAGGCTTGGTCAAAAGAAAAAAGAAGAGACGACCCTCTGGGTGGATCAGACTGACACCAAATAGCCTGTCTGTCCTCCTCCACAGTCTGCTCGGTCCACAGCGAGACGCAAATGTGTGTGTGTGTGTGTGTGTGTGTGTGTGTGTGTGTGTGTGTGTGTGTGTGTGAGAGATGGAAATAGGTGAAAGTGAAGCTCCAGATCCATGTGTGAAAGAAACATTGGAACTTCTCAGATCTACAACTGATGACGACGTCTCCACTGTAAACAGGAAGTGGACGTGGTGACGTCACCCGCTGGTTTTTGGACTCCTCTTAGAGGAACCAGCGTTGGGTGATCAGCCTGCATAGATGCTGAGCGGAGCCAGCGGGTCTTTGGCAGATGTTCCGGTTGATCTCATGGAGTCCTCCTCACCGTTTCTCTCCTGTGTTTCAGTGCCAGATTGCCAGGAGCAGGACATTTTCCTTTGGCGGAAGGATACCGGCTTCGGCTTCCGTATCCTGGGAGGAAATGAGGCCGGGGAACCTGTAAGTATCCCTCCACCTCCACCTGTCCATCACATGTGATGACTCCATAGAGCGTACTTAATACTTCAGCTGATACTGAACCAGTAAAGCTCTGAATGCTCCGTCCTCGTCTTAGTGTTCCTCCCAGTGTAAGAGGCTTTCCTCCTCCTCCTCCTCCTCTTCCTCCTGTGTTTCCTTGCCTTTAAACCGGAGTAGCGGTCTAACTGGAGCCGTTGCTCTCTGGAGGATCATATAGACAGCTTGTTAAGAGAAGCCAAGGTCTTACCCACAATCCCTCTGGTTGTGCGCCGTATATTTGTCTTAAAAGGAGCGGAGCAAGAGGGAGAGTGGAAGCAGTTATTGAGGAACAGAGGGAAAGGAGTCGGTGCTTGTTGTTTGTGCCAAGAGGCGTGGCCGTGGTGGGCGCTGTGCGTGAACGCCCACACGGCGCCCGAAGACACGAGCTCCTCCGAACGCCACAAACACCTTTAAAGAGAGGAGAGTGAAACATGGAACGGATTCATTTAAAGATTAGAGGAGACGTAGATCTGACTCATGATCATCATCGTTAACTGAATCCACGTCACTGTGTTGATCTTTGAAGCATTGAATTACAGCGTTAAAGTGAAGAGATACCAACGTGAAACTTCCCCGTTGATCACGTACATTCAGGCAGATATGTTTGGTATTACAATCTGAAATATTTCATTTGAATATTCAAATAGGATTAACTTATGAAATGTTCATACATGTCCAGAACAGAAATCTGAACATTGGATAAATATTCCAGGTTCAACATTCTTGTTTTTCAAAGGTTTTTACAAATGAAATCTGTTTTAGTCACGTTTTATTAGTCGTTACTAATAACATGTTGTATGAATCAGGTTATGAATAATATATGAAGTCTGTAGAGCCTCAGAACACAGAGAGGAGGGACAGAGTGAAGTCTAGTGAATGTAAGAGCTGCTGATTCTGGATCAGATGTTTAGTTCATTAGAAGACTCTACAGGTGAATATGATACCTGATCTATATCAACATGGAACTTCTCCAGGTGATTACTTACATAAAGACTTTTGTATTATGAGTTCTCTGAAGTTAAATATGCAAATGAGGCATTATCTAACGGTCACTTTTGGTGAATTCAGGAGAAGAGATCTGCCTGGATGTTTTCTTTCATCTAGTGTGGAAGAAGTCGTGTTACAGAACTGATCAGTGCATTATTAATAATGATATAATAAATCAGTAATCCGTTACATCTGGCGTTGCGTTCGCTCTCCTCCAGATCTACATCGGCCACATCGTGAAGTACGGGGCGGCGGACGAGGACGGACGGCTGCGGTCGGGCGACGAGCTCATCTGCGTGGACGGCACGGCGGTGGTGGGCAAGTCTCACCAGCTGGTGGTGCAGCTGATGCAGCAGGCCGCCAAACAGGGCCACGTCAACCTCACCGTCAGACGCAAGTCGCCCGGATACGGAGGTGACCGGGCGTCACGTGACACGCGTGTACATTCACACGGCCGTCAGGCACGGTCACATGATCCAGACCTGGATCTGAGGTCGGTGAACCGCTCTTCTAACCGCTCTGTTTTCTTCACCCACGAAGGCTCCAAAGGAGAAGGCGACATCCCGCCGTCGCCGGCCTCCTCCCACCACAGCAGCACCCAGGCGCCCAGCCTGACGGAGGGCAAGCGGACCCCCCAGGGGAGCCAGAACTCTCTCAACACCGGTCAGCTCCGGCAGCGGATCCACCAGCGGCATCGGCAGCGGCGGCGGAGGCGGCAGCGGCAGCGCGGTGGTGCCCGCCTCCCTGCAGCCGTACGACGTGGAGATCCAGCGCGGAGAGAACGAGGGCTTCGGCTTCGTCATTGTGTCGTCCGTTTCCAGACCCGACGCCGGCACCACCTTCGGTAAGTGAGCCGGAGCCGGAGCTAGTTGAGATGGACGGGGACTCCTATTCAGTCTGACACCGAGAGTCCGTTGTGTTCACCGCAGACTGACGATTTACACTTTAACCCGACCCAACGGCTGTCTGTGATCTCTTTCTCTCTGTGGTTAGTTAAATGTGAGGGTTAGTTTAATGTGAGAGTTAGTTTAATGTGAGTTAGTTTAATGTGAGGGTTAGTTTAATGTGAGTTAGTTTAATGTGAGGGTTAGTTTAATGTGAGGGTTAGTTTAATGTGAGTTAGTTTAATGTGAGGGTTAGTTTAATGTGAGGGTTAGTTTAATGTGAGTTAGTTTAATGTGAGGGTTAGTTTAATGTGAGTTAGTTTAATGTGAGTTAGTTTAATGTGAGGGTTAGTTTAATGTGAGGGTTAGTTTAATGTGAGTTAGTTTAATGTGAGGGTTAGTTTAATGTGAGTTAGTTTAATGTGAGTTAGTTTAATGTGAGGGTTAGTTTAATGTGAGTTAGTTTAATGTGAGAGTTAGTTTAATGTGAGTTAGTTTAATGTGAGTTAGTTTAATGTGAGAGTTAGTTTAATGTGAGTTAGTTTAATGTGAGAGTTAGTTTAATGTGAGTTAGTTTAATGTGAGGGTTAGTTTAATGTGAGGGTTAGTTTAATGTGAGTTAGTTTAATGTGAGGGTTAGTTTAATGTGAGGGTTAGTTTAATGTGAGTTAGTTTAATGTGAGGGTTAGTTTAATGTGAGTTAGTTTAATGTGAGTTAGTTTAATGTGAGGGTTAGTTTAATGTGAGGGTTAGTTTAATGTGAGTTAGTTTAATGTGAGGGTTAGTTTAATGTGAGTTAGTTTAATGTGAGTTAGTTTAATGTGAGGGTTAGTTTAATGTGAGTTAGTTTAATGTGAGAGTTAGTTTAATGTGAGTTAGTTTAATGTGAGTTAGTTTAATGTGAGGGTTAGTTTAATGTGAGTTAGTTTAATGTGAGTTAGTTTAATGTGAGGGTTAGTTTAATGTGAGTTAGTTTAATGTGAGGGTTAGTTTAATGTGAGTTAGTTTAATGTGAGGGTTAGTTTAATGTGAGTTAGTTTAATGTGAGAGTTAGTTTAATGTGAATTAGTTTAATGTGAGGGTTAGTTTAATGTGAGGGTTAGATTAATGTGAGTTAGTTTAATGTGAGTTAGTTTAATGTGAGGGTTAGTTTAATGTGAGCTAGTTTAATGTGAGGGTTAGTTTAATGTGAGGTTAGTTTAATGTGAGGGTTAGTTTAATGTGAGGGTTAGTTTGATGTAAGAGGTTAAGCTGAACTCAGTGCACAGAAACAAACATGAACATGGAGTCGGTGCCTTCCTCCAGTAAATGAGGATAAATGAACCACAGGGTAAAATGGCCGACGTCGTCTGCTGGCAGGATTCCAGCAGGAGAACAAACTCTCATTGAGCTCCGTGACTTCATGAGTAAGCGGTGCGCGTTTGACAGAAGCTCTCTTAATGCCACAGAACGAGGTCACCGACCTTCTACCGAGGAGCGCCGGGATAAAGAAATCTGCTCGCGTGCGGCGAGCGCTCCCTCGGGATCGCCGCCGCCTGCGGCTTCATCGCGAACGCCATCGTGACCGATTCATGCCTCACAGCCGCCCTCGCCGATCCACTCGCCGCGTAATTGAAGTCTACTCGGCTCGCTCCGCTTGCCGTCTAAACCGTTTACGCATCACGGCAGAGCAGCGGAATCGCTGCTCGGGCGCCGATGAGGAATTGTAGACGTTCTCCTCCGACAAATTTTGGCGTTAACCTCCGAGTGATGAATTTCCACCGGCAAAGTCGCGCCAAGGTGCCCTGAATAGTTAGCGTTAGGGTGATGTAGTGCGGTGTGAGACGCTCCATCGATCCCGCGGGCCGACGGTGTTTGCTCTGCAGAATCAACAAAGAACGTTATTTATAGCGAGAGAGCTCGTCAACAACCGCGTCCTGAACGTCTCGTGGTCCTTTGGAGGCGGGTTCTGTTGAATGGACTCGGTGCTGCGATCAGCATCCCACGCTCCGCTAATGGACTCCAACCACGTGGGACAGTAGAACGTGAGGAAGAACGAGTATTACAACGGAAAACTAGTAGCAATAAAAGCAGTTTGAGCTGATTCCATCTGTCGTACATCATGGATCAGCGCCCCCCCCCCCTGCTGTGACCGGAGGTTGAGGTCGTGTTTAGCAGATTGGATATTAAATCCACACCCCGTGTTATCCCACATCTCATTATTTAGATAGAGTGACAGGACACGAGCACATTCTTCAATCAGAAGACCGGGGGAGGGTAGAGCGGCGAGGTGATGTAATAAATATGGATGTTACAGAAAATACTGGGGGGGGGGGGGCAGGGAGGAGCAGAGATGAAGGGAGGGGGGGGGGGGGGATCTCCAGAGTCTGTTCAGAGCTTCTGGTTCTACGAGATGTGCGGTATTGAGCACTGTCACTCAGCTGCAGGTCGTATATAGAACCACGTATATAGAACCACGTATATAGAACCACGTATTTAGAACCACGTATATAGAACCACGTATATAGAACCACGTATACAGAACCACGTATACAGAACCACGTATACAGCTACTGTTCATCTCCTCTTCAGGAACGCTTATTGTTTTTTCAGAGCCGGTGAAGATCAGATCAGATCAACGACCTGAACGTTGTGTGTGTGTGTCGTTGATCTGTGTGTTGAACGTTGTGTGTGTGTGTCGTTGATCTGTGTGTTGAACGTTGTGTGTGTGTGTCGTTGATCTGTGTGTTGAACGTTGTGTGTGTGTGTCGTTGATCTGTGTGTTGAACGTTGTGTGTGTGTGTCGTTGATCTGTGTGTTGAACGTTGTGTGTTGGTAGGCTGTCAAACATCAGATCAGAAGACAGATTATTTTCCCATGAAGTCTCTGAATCGTCTGTTGGTTCTTGTGTTCTGGTTGCTGCAGCTGTTCTGTGGTTGGATGGATGAAACGTGGTGATTTGGGATAATTAACCTTTTTTCTTTTTCGTCTCTTTTCTCCCCGTTTTTCTTTCTTTTCTTATAATACAAATCAATACACCCAATCAACACAATAATAATCATCACCGCACGCTATTTCTAACTACACAAACTAACACAAAAGCCGGGAATGCTTGTGTGGCCATGCCCCACAAAATAGGACGCATCATCGAGGGCAGCCCGGCGGACCGCTGCGGGAAGCTGAAGGTGGGCGACCGGATTCTGGCCG
>NW_027176672.1:499770-512801 GCF_023349555.1 Cebidichthys violaceus
GCCACGAAGAACGGCAACCTCCTGAGAGACTCTTCCTCGGAGAGGGGGGAGGAGCGATACTCCACCAACGGGACTCCGGAGCGGCGGTACCGAGCGGAGCGGGACTCTTCCCCCGACAGCAACTACAGCCGGGACGAGCCGAGCTACACGGCGGCGCCCCGACTGATGGATTACTACGGCGTGATGAAGAACAACGCCGCGCACAACAACGCCGCCTACAACAACACGGGCCACAACAATAACGCAGCGGGCCGCGGCCCAAACCAGCTCCCTGAGCCCAAGAGAAGGCTGTACAAAGAAAGCCCCAAAGACCTCAGCATCTAGAGCGGAGACCCGCCTCGCCACCCTCTCCTCTATGTACAAAACACTGGAACCGGACTTCTGAGGACACGGACTCTTGTGCTTTATTTGGTCGACCGGTTTATCGATTGACTTTTGATTGACTTAACTACTTGTGATCCCATCCAGAGATTCATAGAACAGCAGGAGTACAATCCTTCTATCGGTCCATGCTGGTTGTTTTCTCATTGTTAGACTTATTTTGAACATAAGAGGTTGTCGTACTGTTGTAAAGGTATTGTATGTGCCTGCATATGAAATCAGTGGTATTGCTTTTTGTAGGCATCTGCTGACTGTGAGTATCTGTTCCCTCAGAGGTGAAATGAAACATGCTTCCAGCTGTGGTAACTTCTGAGCTTCTTTTCAACTCCTTTAGTTTTTAGACGTTTGTTTCTTTCCTGAGTTCACTGAACAAACTATAGCACAAGACAGGAAGGAGATCTAAATGTAACATCTGAGGGTGAGAGGAGAGCATTATAGAAATAATATATGACTTTTTGTTGCATTTGCTCACTATTTATTTCTTCTTCAATTTGGCACATATGTTGAGCGAGCTCCGTGGGTTGGAGACTGAAGGGAAGAAGAAGAGCACACTGTACCGCTGACCCGGCCTTTAGCCCAAATACGTTACCGGACCTGAGAGGACGAGACCCGACGTCGGCAGCGGCGTTACTGCTTCTCCTCGTTGGAGGGTGATCATTAGAACATGTTGACGTTCGTTGCTCAGCGTGTGCTGATGAAGCAGAAACAAGAACCCAGTTATTGAAATGTGTTGCTCTTGATGAGTCTGCATTAAGCCACAATACCAGCGTGAAGCTGCCATAAAATATGATTTTTCAGATACCCCCCCCCCCAAAAAAAGAAGAAGTGTAAATTGTCCCTGTGCAAGATGCATGTGTACATGTCAGTGTAGTTGACCCACTTTGATAGGTCTGAGAGCGGACTGGAGGAGGAACGCCGCGGCGATCGTTGGCCCCGCCCTCGTGTTGGCCCCGCCCTCGTGTTGCCGACGGTGATGAACGGGGAGTCCCGGTAATCTGCCATGCTGAGCCATGCCGTCACGCCACTGGAGTCTGACTGCTGCTTTATGATGTGTTCTGTGTGTGCTCTCTGTTTTATGTTTCATGAAGAGAACTACAATATATTGGATAAAATCACAACAAATGCATTGTTTGATCACTGTTGTCGCCATGGTACTGTATTAACAAAACAAAAACGAGAAAAAAAAGAACCACATTGAGACGTTCACCTGTTGGCCATCACCTGTAAACACTTTCTTTGTTTTCCATGTAACTATTAGGAACCTGTCGAGGAATAAAATGTTGCCTTTTTCTTGTACAAAAGAGAAATTTATGAAGAACCTCAGCAGTGAGGAATGTGATATTGTGTTTATATCTCTGAAATGGACCTGATGATTTATGTTGATTTACTCTGGATCAGGTATGTAAAGACGTTTGAACAATGAAAGACTGTATTGGGTGGATCAGCAGCTGGTTGATGGTTTGAGTCTCTCTCGATGGTTAGCCTGCCTTTGTATTATAAAGCACTTGTATGCAGTCTGTGTTCTTCAAGCATCATTTCTTGCAATGTGCTCCGGACATAATGCTGTCTCTGTGTTGATGAAAGCAGTACATGTATATGGGCCAATCTTTTTTATAAAACTATGCATATATAAATACTACATTGTTCATAGCTTTATTTGACCCATGAAGCTATACATAACATTAGTCTAAGTACAAGTAGATGTGGACTTATCCAGCTTCTTTCCTTGAGATGGATTACAATGTATATGTAGCTATCAAAAGAAGTCTGTGAATGCTATTTTTATTATCAAATAAAGTTTTCCATACAAATTCAAAAAGGACTTCATATATTTCTGCTGGCGGCGTCTCTGGAGAGGCCCTCTGTGGTTGTTGTTCAATCGCTTTGATCAAATCAGAGTCGCGTGTCGGGCGTGGTCACGCCGCCTTTAAATATGCAGCTTCAGGGGCTTTGTTTTATTGAAGAACGACAGCCGAGGAACATGTATTATAACCTACATTTAATAAGGAGCGTAAAACACCACACTACACGTGTTTTATTACCACTAATCACACCACGACTGTGCTTCAGCGTTTCAAATGGTGCGACATAGTATTTATTGATACTATAGTAAATATGATGTGTCGTGTTTGTGGTTTCCATCCATCCAACATCCTCCAAACACCTTCATTAAAGATTTCAGAGCTGAATTAAAGCAGCGAGTCATCCGTTCATTCTTCACTTCTTCACTTCATCAGTATTCCATGAAAGATCCGCTGGTGAGGCGGTTGCTATAGCTACGCATGAAGGTCATTATGGGAGAGATCTCGGGGTGTTTGTGTTTCTCTCGTCTGGTCGATTATACATACAGTATATACTGTACATACTGTATGTACTGTATGTACATACAGTATGTACATACAGTACACAACAGATACAGATACAACTCACGTCACGTAAACATACAGTGAAGCTGTAAACCTGTAGCTCTCATAGATATACACTATATATGTATATATATATATATATATATATATATATATATATATATATATATATGAGATTACAGTCAGTACTCATCATCAGTAGTATTACTGCATTGGTGTATTTTAACTGCTCTAAATCTGTATCCTTTATTCTGAAAATCTATTGAGAAATGTTTAATTATTTACAGTATTTGTCATCAATCATGGCTGAAACACTTTCTTTAAGTCCTCCTGTTCAGCATTCATAAGCAATATAAAACATTAAATACACGTTTATAACATATTATAATGTAGTTGTGAGGCAGCTTTAAGGACATTTTAAGTGTTTAAGTAAAGTTTCTCATATTAAGACAAAGCAACAATTATGTGTTAGCATTTCCCCCGTTAGCATTACTGTAGCCTACACACAGAGCCGCTACCTATGCTAGTTACTTATGCTAGTTACTTATGCTACTTAAAAACACACACAGTTATTACAGTTGTTAGTTATTCCAGTTATTAAAACGTTAAAAACCGTCATATTCTCCGTACTTTACTCTCTTTTTGCGCGCACAGTTCTACTTCCGTTTTAACTCGGAGAGGCGCCTTCAGAATAAAAGCGTTTTACTTAAAACAGGAAAAACATAACAAATTCAGGAAATAGGCAAAAACATGTAACAAAGGCAACAGATTGATTGCCAAACACGAATTGTGTTACTTACAGTGTTATAAACCCTTATTTACATATTTAAATATGCTGATTAATGCTTAAGATGTAAGTAAAGTGTTTCTGATTCCTCCTTTAGGCTTCATTTAAACAGTGTGTGTGTGACGGGAGATGAGAGTCAGTAACACAACTGTTTCCATAACGTTTCCATCAAGGTGTCTCTTGATAACATCGTTAAGTCTTTGCCCGTGTTAACCTTTAATTAATGTGATTAATATTCGTCCTCAGATAGAGCAGGTGTTATGTCATTCATCCCTGATTAATAATGTCATAATCCCTGAGGTAGGACAAGTTATAGGTCCAAGGTGACCTGTGATAGAGAGGAGATTACCGCAGCAATGAAAGCGTATTTAATGACGCCGTTCTTTGTTTTAAGTGTTCGTACCGTCAAGTTCTGCAGCCGAAGGAGCTACACAGATAGCTCTGAAGTAGAAATTGACTCAAGACATAAATGCAATATGAATAAGTCATTCACTTTTATTCATTTGATTAAATATACTACAGTCATATGATCTTTGCCACCCAAATTGTAAGTAAAACATAAACAGGATGAGTCATTTGCAAAGTGCGTTTTATTTTACGTTGCCTTGATTACATGCCTCTACATTCAAAAATAAGCCAGTATCATATAGGATCCAACTGTAAAAGATTAACTTTTTTAATTTTTTTTATCCCTTTCCTCTCAGGAAAAAAACAAGAAAAAAAAACCTCATATATTTTTAAGTTGGATATTCTGTACATACAGGAAGAACTCTGACATTTCCTGCAACTGTCTTTAGGTTGAACCAACACGTTTGTAAAAATACAAAAAGTTATTTCTGTAGACGTTAGCCTTCAGTCGGGGGGGCAGAAGTCTTCTTCTCTGGATTGGTGGATCGGCGAGCCGGTGTCGGACGCCCTCTTTTACGCAGGAGACACGGAGCTGGTGGAGACGGAGGAGGCCTCGGTCTTTGTGGAGGACGCTCCCTCCTCCTCCTCAAAAGGATTCTTCCCGCAGCACAAGGTGGTGATCATGCAGTGGCGGAACTGCTTGTTCATGCAGATGTAGATCATCGGGTTGTAGATGGACGAACTCTTGGCAAAGAAGGCCGGCAGGGTCATGAAGACCGGTCCGAACTCGGATCCCTGGTTACAGAAGATCCACCAGGCCACGCTGGCGTAGGGCACCCAACACACCAGGAAGGCGATGACCATGATCACCACCATGCGGCTGACCTCCCTCTCGGCCCTCTGGGTGGTCTCGGACTCCTGCTGGGCGGCGGCGGCCTCCTTGACGGCGCAGAGCAGGCGTCCGTAGCAGAAGAAAATGACAACCAGCGGGATGACGAAGTGGCAGGTGAACATGTAGATAACGAAGGACTCGTTGTTGAAACCCTCTGCGCGCGTGTAGTAGTCGATTCCGCATGAGCACTGCATGCCCTCGGGGATGTAACGAGACCAGCCGACGAGAGGGGGCACGGCGCAAGCCGAGGCCATGACCCAGGTGAAGGCCAGACCCATGATAGCGTGATCCTCGCCGAAGCGGAAGTTGCTGATGGGCTTGCAGACGACCACCCACCTCTCGATAGCCAGAACGACCAGCGACCAGAGGGCGATCTCACCGCCCAGGGTCGCGAAGAATCCTTCCACGTTGCAGCCGAGGCGACCCAGCACGAAGTAGCCGTGCATGGAGGTGTACATCGTCGTGGTGAACCCTCCCAGCACCATGAAGAGGTCGGCCACCGCCAGGTTCAGCAGGATGTAGTTTAGAGGGGTCCGCAGCTTCTTGTGTTCGAGGGTGACGTACAGGGTGAGGAAGTTGACGGGGAAGCCTACGAGGATGAGCAGGAACATGTAGGCACCCAGGGCGGCGTAGGCCGCCGGGTTGACAAGGTAGTACTGAGGGTATTCATAAGGACTCCGGACGATGCCGGTGGTGTTCACCATAGGGATATAGAAGAAGGGTCCCTCTGTGCCGTTCATGGTTGCAGCCGGCGGTTGCGATCAGCCCTGTCGGTTTGGTTTCTTCTGGCTGTGTCGGGAGAGTGATGAAAGGGGGACCCTGCTACAAATGGACCCAGGTGGCTGTAGTCCGTCTTTTAAAGGCACACCTTGGATTATCAGTTTCCAAATCCGTCAGCACAAAGTGATTTAGGCCACGGTTAATATCTAATCCAGCCACCACTGCAAACATAACTGATCACTCATCAAGATATTAAGATTACACCTGCTCAGGTTCGGCCGTGGACACCTCATGTAAAACAATAATTCATCTTTTAGATACTGTTGAGGTTTCTGTGCACAGGAGCATGTCTGCTCTCATCGGTGGGACTTTACTGCCAACTCCTAAAGCAGCAACGTGTGGTTTTATAGCCGCTGATTTGTTCCTTTATAGATGTGAATCTAAACATCAGCGTCGATCTGTTTTAGCTGCTCAATGGACTCAAAGTGTCTCTGCTTCTAAAATATCAGGTTTAATCTTTACAACAACAAATTAATCCAAACGTCACGTGATTTTGGTTTAATTCTGTTTAATTTTGTGAAACATCTGAAAATAGAAGGTATTGTGGACTTTAGTGAGGGTGATCACGTTACAAAAGTAAAATCACTGGATGATTATTAACGTGACAATTTACCAGTTATTATCATTATCTTCTTGATTAATGGATTTATTGTTTTGTTTTAGTTTAAAAACAATTGAAATGACAAAGAAAAAATCTTCCAACTGCCATCAAATGTTTGGTGCTTTTGCTTGAAAAGTGATAAAGCAATTAATACATTTTTAAAAATAGTCACTGATTAATTAATCTGCCAATCAATGATCATTGCAGCTCTACTGTCAGAACTCTTTATTTCATCAGGTCTGTGTTTTTTAGATTTGTTATTTACAGTTTAATTCTTAGACCAAAGAGTTACATCCTAATCCTGATCGTTTTGTAAATGTCGACACATGTTAAGTTAAAGCCCAAAAAGAGAACGTCCACACATTAAAATCAGTACTGAAACACAGGCATGTTATCATATATTTACTGCATTTAGTTTATTTATAGATTTTAAAATAGCTTTCTGGCCAAGATAACGGAGCGTGAAAATGGGTCAAAACACATCCTGATGCATTAAAATGCAGCAGGAGGTCAAATGTTCTCGTTCCGTTGTGAAAGTGGAGCACGAAGCAGCGGTGCTGCTGAGAGCCGAGCAATCTTAGCCGTCGGTAAAGAGCTCAGCACTTTCCTAATGGGTGTTGTATTAAAGAGATTTGGGGCTTATGTTACTCTCACAGGCCTGTAATGGATTTAATGCTGCAGAGGGTCACTGTCGCTCTGCAGCATGTTTCTGTCTTCAGATGATACGCTGCTCAACACGTTGTTGATGAACGAGCACGTCAGAATAAGGACAAACATTTAATGAGCTATATTTATACAAGCAACCGGCCTCTATTATGGTGTCAATGTGTCAAAGTCAGCGTATGAATATTTACACTAGTAGTCGTCAATTAAACCATGCTTTGTAAATTGTCTTTATTAATTCTCCCTGTATTAATAATCTGCACCCTTGAAGTGTTCCAGATGTTTCCCTCTGTGTGTTTTATTACTTCAGTAGAAACTTGTTCACTATTGTTCTATTAACCTTTGAGGTGTTTTAGTGGGTAGCAGTAGTGTCAGGTGGAAGAACAACGTTACTCTACAAGTATTATATTATAAATTAGGCTGTTTATTAAACCCACGTGTTAAAGGCTTTTTATTTTTACAATTGACTTCAGTTCCTGGACTTAAATCTCACATAGAGCTGCAACGAACCGTTACATTAATAATTGATTACGTCTATGAATATATTCTTGATTAATCATTGAATCATTTGGCTTCTTAAATAAAGGTATAAAACGCTCCTCATTTGTTTCTAGAGCCCAGAGGCGACGTCATCAAACAGTCTGACAGCACGGATGAAACTGTGAACTGGCTCTTTCCAGCTGAGTAAAAAAGACTTCATCCCAAAAACTAAGCTGCTTTTTGGGATTAAATCCGTCCGTCCGTCCGTCCGTCCGTCCGTCGCGTACACCTGGCTGTGCTGCTCGTGGGCTGCAGGGCTCCGGTGGAGCTTTCTGAGCAAACTGTGCTCTCTGGTGGAGAATACCTAAACATGTGAGACTGTTAATACAAACAGATGGCATACCTCTGTAATCTCAGGGATTTCACCCTTTGCTGAGATTTAGTTTAAAATTGCATTTATAGTGCTCTGATATCCGCCCCAAAAAGCTAATTTAAATATGTGAAAATATGTATTTATTATAGAAACAGAGCCTGGATATAGTGAAGGTAATGTATGTCGGCACAGTTTAGACACAACACGTTGACTAAGAGAGTTTTTACTAAAACTATGAGGTGTTGCAGTAAGTAACGTGTTAATTAAGGAGTAAAACGCATTTTTACGTTAATATTAACAAATTCTGAAAAAAATGAACTGGTTTGGTCACTTTTATTCTTTTGGAAAAATATGAAAAATGTGAAAAATGTGATTGTAACTGTTTAACTGCATTGAGCTCAAGATTATAATGTAGCTCCTCTAATGTCTGAACTCAAGTAAAGAGGCCTTGATTGGCTCGTTTGCAATCACGTGACTATCATGACGCGCGAAATTCAGATGCAGAGCAGGAAGTGAAGAGCGCGCTAGCTAGCTAGCTGAAGCTACTTGTTTGTCAGGTACCAGGTCAACCTTTCGGAGGTCTGGAGGTGAAACAACACGGAGACGTCGTCGCAGCACGTTGCAGCTGTATGACTGGTCAATAATACCAAGTTAATACCAACGGAAGGTATGTTTAACAACGCGTAGTGCAGACGACGTGAGGCTAGCTAGCTTAAAGTTATACGTTTAGCTGTATGTCTGTCTGCGTCTGTCCATCTGTCTGTCTGTCTGTACATCCGTCTGTCTAACCGTGTCTATCTGTCTGTCCATCTATCAATAACATATATATATATATATATATATATATATATATATATATATATATATATATATATATATCCATATATTTTTTTTTAATATTTTTTTGTTTACAATAAATAAAAATAATGAAAGTGTCAAGAGAATATAGCACATGTTCCTCATGTTCCTCATGTTATGATCTCACTACTGAAGCAGCTACAGTGACCGTTAAATAGAGCTGGAAACAGGCTAACAGCGTTTACGATGGAATAAGACAAAACAAACCTCAAACCTAAAGAAACTCGGTAGTTTGAGTTTCCTTTCACAGCAATAATATGAATGAATAATAAAAGATATTAGAGATGTAATTATGACTGGCTAAACTTCCTGACACTAGCTCAAAGCAGCGTATAATACATCATTAAAATCATAGCTAATATTTGATTAAAAAAACAAGCATTTATTTCTCATTAATTAGAATTCTGTGTTTTCATCGATTACATTTTGACTGACTTCAGGACGGTTGAATTATTACTTTCATACATTCAAAGACAACATCTGGTAGTACGTGTATAAATACATGATTCTGCAATAGAGTACTTAAACTAAAGACTTGAGACTGGAGCAGACTGGGTCAGTGAGAGACTCAAGAGTCCCGCAGGAGATCAGGACCTGCTGCTCTGCTCTGCGACACCTGAAGGTGTTTTGCTGCCCTCTTCAGGAAGCCTAAAGAAGTACACCTGTACACAAATCAGAGGAGGGATTTTCTTTGCGACCAGAAAATCATTGATTCATTTTTAACAGGTTTTCATCTTGGCTGTTCACAGACTTTCATCATGTCTCTGTTTTAGTCTGACTGTATTTTTAAATGAACTGTCATTCCCTCCATCAGTACAGAAACAAACAGTACTGTGAAGTACAAAAGTACTGCACTTCAGTACATTTTTTTAAGGACTTGTGCTTTACTTTTATCTATTTTCTGCTTCTACTTGTCTACAGTTCAGGATAAATAATGTTACTCTTGACCCATCTGACAGCTGTAGACACTGTAATTAATAAACAATCCAATTATACTCAACATTGTTTAATTGATACATTAATTTAAGTGTCACATCGTCACAGAATGAGTACTGTCACCTTTAATAATGTACGTACATTTAGCCGACAATACTATGTACTTTTACTTCAGAAAACTTTTACATTGCTGTACTGAGGATCTAAATACTACTGGGAATAAATCCTTTCTTCTCAATTATGTTTTATTGTTTGCCTTCTAAACTATAAACTTACTTCAAACCTTTGCATCTTCAAAGTAAAGCTACATGAACTATCCTGATATATGTATTTAAGTGGTTGTGTGACTCAGAGGCACACAGAATGGTGTTGGACTGGTTCTGGTTCTGCTTCTGGTTGTATTGTTGGTGAACTGGTTGATTTCATTTCACTGTTTCTCTCAGTATCAGAGTCGTGTTACGTTGATGACGACACAGCATTTCCTGATTCTGCTGCTTTATTTCTAACAACGTGTTTATCAGTGAATTGGTGGAGCTCTGATGGCGGCTGCTCTTCAATAAGAACAAGTAGAGCAGCAGCAGCAGCAGGACTTTAATCCTCACTGCTACTAAACTTCATCACGTCGTCTCCTGATGATTCACTTCAACCTGTCTCAGGACAGCTGGCGTCCGTCGGTTCTGAGGTCACCGATCTCGACTACATTCAGCCGCGGCGGTGACGTCACCGTGACCTTTCACACCGCACAGAAAGCGTGTTCCACAGCCGCGGCTCCGGCTCCTGACTTCCTGTCTTCTTGTGCACACGAGGATGACTGTGGCTTTCGGAGGACAAGCGTGTGGGCGGAGAGTGCGATGCTCTCTCACTCTGCCCACAGGAACTCTCTTGCCGAGTGACCGGTAGAGGAGAGGGAACGCTGTGACCACGACGGCGCCACCTTCCACACCACCAGCTCCCACGTGTTTCACACCGACGGTTACACATCACCGGACCCAGAGCGGCAGAAATAACATCGGCCGGTGTCCAGGATGTCGAGAGCTTCAGCGTCCACGCGGTGAAGCTCTGTCCGAGCTCAACGTGATCTTTGATTTGTATTTCTTTACTGATCAATATGTTGATCAGCTGTGGATTAGTCATCAAGACCCACACTCCAGGGTCTCCTTAACAGATACTGAACTGTGATGTATGATATACAAGACGTCTGAACATCTCAGACAAGATGATCGATCGAGGAATACTGTCAATAATGAGAATACAGTGATAATCTGATAACAGTCTATATATATATATATATATATATATATATATATATATAAAAACCATCTCAACGACCATTACAGTTCAAAGATGTTATATATAATATAATATAAACTATTCTATTTTCTGACATGAAGCAAAGAAAACCAGCAAATCCTCACAAAATAAATCTTAATTTAATAAACTACAGCCAGCATCTGTGACAGTTGTGCTGAATAAATGACATTTTATCAGTACTGACGACACAGAAGACTAAATAATATCAGAAACATTAAAGGTGAGCTGCAAACCAAACCCTTCATACTGCTGCTCTCAACCATCATTTACAGAGGATGACGTAGAAGCTCTGTTGAGGTTTGTTAAGGTGTGTGTGTGGGGGGGGGGGCTATTTATGTCTGAGTAGAGTATGTTGAGGGGGATGAGTAGAAGGACTGTGATTCATAACAGAGTAGATGTCTGATGATTCTTATGGACTTTAACATGCATACTGGTGTGTGTTGTTGTTGTGTACTTGTTGTGTGTTGTGTTGTGTGCCAAAGCCAAATCTCCATTTCATGTAAATCTAACGCACAATAAAGTAGCCTGAGTCCCGGTAGGTTCAGGTTAACAGTGTGTTTGTTGAAGGTCGTTGGTGTGTGTTCGGCCGTGGATGTGGTAGATTATTATTATTATTATTATTATTATTGTTATTATTATTGTTGTTATTGTATACATGTTGCTGACCTACTAAGACGACAGTGAACCAATCGAAGCGTCACGTAAACAGGCGGTCCACCGGACGCTGCTGGAGCTCACGTGCTTCCTGGGCGTTGGCCAGCAGAGGGAGCTGTTCAGCTTCACTGTTGGTTTTCTGCTCCACTGGAGAGATATTTGTCGTCTTGTTGCTGAATTAGCAGCACCGTTTGCAGGCCGGGCGGCTTTTGAAGCTGCAATATTCACACTGTTGGTGACAGTAGTGCTTCTCTGGAATGTCTTTTAGACCATCGCTGCTGTGTGTGTGTGTGTGTGTGTGTGTGTGTGTGTGTGTGTGTGTGTCAGCGCTCTCAGCAGGAAGTACTGTACGCAGATGGAGACCCTCCCCTTCTGTCAAAGGATGCTGTTTGTCAGGAACAGCATCCGGGGCCCGTTCAGCCTCCTCTGAAGATCAGAGAGGAGGAGGTCAGACGTTTAGTTCTGTTCGATGGAGACCAGCAGGACATCGGATCACGCTGAATCAAGGAGTCCACTCTCACCTGGAATCATCAGGTTTCTGATTGGAAGCGTGTTTGTATTGGTGCATGGCTAATAATCCCTGGTGTGCAATCAAACCTGCAGCAGCGGAAACCTTCATGTAATAGACCTCTAATAGACCTCTTCAGAGAGAGTGGAAGTGTATTCTTATATACTCTTAAAAATGTGTGTGGTGAGAGAACGAAAGAGAGAGAGCTCCTCGGCAAGCTGATGAGGATCTTATAGTATCTACAGAGAGCAGCAAGTCGCTCTCCCTTCTTCCCTTCTCTGATTCTCCTCCTTGATTCTCCTTTCTCTCTCACACACACACACACACACACACACACACACACACACACACACACACACACACACACACTGTGGTGACGCTGACTCCTCCTTACCACCCATTGTTCATGTTTGACAACTGCAAAGAAATTAGCCGTCTTTGCCGTGATTCATCATCTTTGAATCGACTGGTTGCTAAGGCGATGAATCCACAGTGTGTGGAGTGTGTGGAGAGAGCGGTGTCCTCCCTTTGAGACACACACACACACACACACACACACACACACACACACACACACACTGTAGTGTGGACTAGACCATCAGGCTGAGCTGGTTTTTTACCTCTCCTGGTTTGAGGGTTTACAGAAAAAAGCTCCAGATGCCACACACACACACACACACACACACACACACACACACACACACACACACACACACACACACACACACACACACACACACACACACACACCACCTACGCTCTCATCTGCACACGATCGCACAACAAGCGCTTCAAAGCCACACATATTCATCAGCCCTCTCTAAACTCCTTTTTATCATATCTCTATATTCATATGCTAAGCAGCCACACAGGTTTTGGGGGGTTGTAAACTAGAGCGTGGCAGAGAGTCGGGTGAACACCCGGGTCAGGCTTCATATGCAGCGTGTCGGCTTTTGTCTGTTGTGGAGAAGATGAAAACGTCTTTCTGCTTCTCTGTTAAAGGACCGCTGTCCATGTTCAACCTGAGTCTTTGTCACGTGACGTTCACATGAAGCAGGGAGCAGAGACTTCAATCCACTGTTCCTGAATCCTT
>NW_027176672.1:512901-532901 GCF_023349555.1 Cebidichthys violaceus
AAAAATGTGAAAAATGTGATTGTAACTGTTTAACTGCATTGAGCTCAAGATTATAATGTAGCTCCTCTAATGTCTGAACTCAAGTAAAGAGGCCTTGATTGGCTCGTTTGCAATCACGTGACTATCATGACGCGCGAAATTCAGATGCAGAGCAGGAAGTGAAGAGCGCGCTAGCTAGCTAGCTGAAGCTACTTGTTTGTCCGGTACCAGGTCAACCTTTCGGAGGTCTGGAGGTGAAACAACACGGAGACGTCGTCGCAGCACGTTGCAGCTGTATGACTGGTCAATAATACCAAGTTAATACCAACGGAAGGTATGTTTAACAACGCGTAGTGCAGACGACGTGAGGCTAGCTAGCTTAAAGTTATACGTTTAGCTGTATGTCTGTCTGCGTCTGTCCATCTGTCTGTCTGTCTGTACATCCGTCTGTCTAACCGTGTCTATCTGTCTGTCCATCTATCAATAACATATATATATATATATATATATATATATATATATATATATATATATATATATATATATATATATATATCCATATATTTTTTTTTAATATTTTTTTGTTTACAATAAATAAAAATAATGAAAGTGTCAAGAGAATATAGCACATGTTCCTCATGTTCCTCATGTTATGATCTCACTACTGAAGCAGCTACAGTGACCGTTAAATAGAGCTGGAAACAGGCTAACAGCGTTTACGATGGAATAAGACAAAACAAACCTCAAACCTAAAGAAACTCGGTAGTTTGAGTTTCCTTTCACAGCAATAATATGAATGAATAATAAAAGATATTAGAGATGTAATTATGACTGGCTAAACTTCCTGACACTAGCTCAAAGCAGCGTATAATACATCATTAAAATCATAGCTAATATTTGATTAAAAAAACAAGCATTTATTTCTCATTAATTAGAATTCTGTGTTTTCATCGATTACATTTTGACTGACTTCAGGACGGTTGAATTATTACTTTCATACATTCAAAGACAACATCTGGTAGTACGTGTATAAATACATGATTCTGCAATAGAGTACTTAAACTAAAGACTTGAGACTGGAGCAGACTGGGTCAGTGAGAGACTCAAGAGTCCCGCAGGAGATCAGGACCTGCTGCTCTGCTCTGCGACACCTGAAGGTGTTTTGCTGCCCTCTTCAGGAAGCCTAAAGAAGTACACCTGTACACAAATCAGAGGAGGGATTTTCTTTGCGACCAGAAAATCATTGATTCATTTTTAACAGGTTTTCATCTTGGCTGTTCACAGACTTTCATCATGTCTCTGTTTTAGTCTGACTGTATTTTTAAATGAACTGTCATTCCCTCCATCAGTACAGAAACAAACAGTACTGTGAAGTACAAAAGTACTGCACTTCAGTACATTTTTTTAAGGACTTGTGCTTTACTTTTATCTATTTTCTGCTTCTACTTGTCTACAGTTCAGGATAAATAATGTTACTCTTGACCCATCTGACAGCTGTAGACACTGTAATTAATAAACAATCCAATTATACTCAACATTGTTTAATTGATACATTAATTTAAGTGTCACATCGTCACAGAATGAGTACTGTCACCTTTAATAATGTACGTACATTTAGCCGACAATACTATGTACTTTTACTTCAGAAAACTTTTACATTGCTGTACTGAGGATCTAAATACTACTGGGAATAAATCCTTTCTTCTCAATTATGTTTTATTGTTTGCCTTCTAAACTATAAACTTACTTCAAACCTTTGCATCTTCAAAGTAAAGCTACATGAACTATCCTGATATATGTATTTAAGTGGTTGTGTGACTCAGAGGCACACAGAATGGTGTTGGACTGGTTCTGGTTCTGCTTCTGGTTGTATTGTTGGTGAACTGGTTGATTTCATTTCACTGTTTCTCTCAGTATCAGAGTCGTGTTACGTTGATGACGACACAGCATTTCCTGATTCTGCTGCTTTATTTCTAACGACGTGTTTATCAGTGAATTGGTGGAGCTCTGATGGCGGCTGCTCTTCAATAAGAACAAGTAGAGCAGCAGCAGCAGCAGGACTTTAATCCTCACTGCTACTAAACTTCATCACGTCGTCTCCTGATGATTCACTTCAACCTGTCTCAGGACAGCTGGCGTCCGTCGGTTCTGAGGTCACCGATCTCGACTACATTCAGCCGCGGCGGTGACGTCACCGTGACCTTTCACACCGCACAGAAAGCGTGTTCCACAGCCGCGGCTCCGGCTCCTGACTTCCTGTCTTCTTGTGCACACGAGGATGACTGTGGCTTTCGGAGGACAAGCGTGTGGGCGGAGAGTGCGATGCTCTCTCACTCTGCCCACAGGAACTCTCTTGCCGAGTGACCGGTAGAGGAGAGGGAACGCTGTGACCACGACGGCGCCACCTTCCACACCACCAGCTCCCACGTGTTTCACACCGACGGTTACACATCACCGGACCCAGAGCGGCAGAAATAACATCGGCCGGTGTCCAGGATGTCGAGAGCTTCAGCGTCCACGCGGTGAAGCTCTGTCCGAGCTCAACGTGATCTTTGATTTGTATTTCTTTACTGATCAATATGTTGATCAGCTGTGGATTAGTCATCAAGACCCACACTCCAGGGTCTCCTTAACAGATACTGAACTGTGATGTATGATATACAAGACGTCTGAACATCTCAGACAAGATGATCGATCGAGGAATACTGTCAATAATGAGAATACAGTGATAATCTGATAACAGTCTATATATATATATATATATATATATATATATATATATATATATATATATATATATATATATATATATATATATATATATATATATATAAAAACCATCTCAACGACCATTACAGTTCAAAGATGTTATATATAATATAATATAAACTATTCTATTTTCTGACATGAAGCAAAGAAAACCAGCAAATCCTCACAAAATAAATCTTAATTTAATAAACTACAGCCAGCATCTGTGACAGTTGTGCTGAATAAATGACATTTTATCAGTACTGACGACACAGAAGACTAAATAATATCAGAAACATTAAAGGTGAGCTGCAAACCAAACCCTTCATACTGCTGCTCTCAACCATCATTTACAGAGGATGACGTAGAAGCTCTGTTGAGGTTTGTTAAGGTGTGTGTGTGGGGGGGGGGGGGCTATTTATGTCTGAGTAGAGTATGTTGAGGGGGATGAGTAGAAGGACTGTGATTCATAACAGAGTAGATGTCTGATGATTCTTATGGACTTTAACATGCATACTGGTGTGTGTTGTTGTTGTGTACTTGTTGTGTGTTGTGTTGTGTGCCAAAGCCAAATCTCCATTTCATGTAAATCTAACGCACAATAAAGTAGCCTGAGTCCCGGTAGGTTCAGGTTAACAGTGTGTTTGTTGAAGGTCGTTGGTGTGTGTTCGGCCGTGGATGTGGTAGATTATTATTATTATTATTATTGTTATTATTATTGTTGTTATTGTATACATGTTGCTGACCTACTAAGACGACAGTGAACCAATCGAAGCGTCACGTAAACAGGCGGTCCACCGGACGCTGCTGGAGCTCACGTGCTTCCTGGGCGTTGGCCAGCAGAGGGAGCTGTTCAGCTTCACTGTTGGTTTTCTGCTCCACTGGAGAGATATTTGTCGTCTTGTTGCTGAATTAGCAGCACCGTTTGCAGGCCGGGCGGCTTTTGAAGCTGCAATATTCACACTGTTGGTGACAGTAGTGCTTCTCTGGAATGTCTTTTAGACCATCGCTGCTGTGTGTGTGTGTGTGTGTGTGTGTGTGTGTGTGTGTGTGTGTGTGTGTGTGTGTGTGTGTGTGTGTGTGTGTGTGTGTGTGTGTGTGTGTGTGTGTCAGCGCTCTCAGCAGGAAGTACTGTACGCAGATGGAGACCCTCCCCTTCTGTCAAAGGATGCTGTTTGTCAGGAACAGCATCCGGGGCCCGTTCAGCCTCCTCTGAAGATCAGAGAGGAGGAGGTCAGACGTTTAGTTCTGTTCGATGGAGACCAGCAGGACATCGGATCACGCTGAATCAAGGAGTCCACTCTCACCTGGAATCATCAGGTTTCTGATTGGAAGCGTGTTTGTATTGGTGCATGGCTAATAATCCCTGGTGTGCAATCAAACCTGCAGCAGCGGAAACCTTCATGTAATAGACCTCTAATAGACCTCTTCAGAGAGAGTGGAAGTGTATTCTTATATACTCTTAAAAATGTGTGTGGTGAGAGAACGAAAGAGAGAGAGCTCCTCGGCAAGCTGATGAGGATCTTATAGTATCTACAGAGAGCAGCAAGTCGCTCTCCCTTCTTCCCTTCTCTGATTCTCCTCCTTGATTCTCCTTTCTCTCTCACACACACACACACACACACACACACACACACACACACACACACACACACTGTGGTGACGCTGACTCCTCCTTACCACCCATTGTTCATGTTTGACAACTGCAAAGAAATTAGCCGTCTTTGCCGTGATTCATCATCTTTGAATCGACTGGTTGCTAAGGCGATGAATCCACAGTGTGTGGAGTGTGTGGAGAGAGCGGTGTCCTCCCTTTGAGACACACACACACACACACACACACACACACACACACACACACACACACACACACACACACACACACACACACACACACTGTAGTGTGGACTAGACCATCAGGCTGAGCTGGTTTTTTACCTCTCCTGGTTTGAGGGTTTACAGAAAAAAGCTCCAGATGCCACACACACACACACACACACACACACACACACACACACACACACACACACACACACACACACACACACACACACACACACACACCACCTACGCTCTCATCTGCACACGATCGCACAACAAGCGCTTCAAAGCCACACATATTCATCAGCCCTCTCTAAACTCCTTTTTATCATATCTCTATATTCATATGCTAAGCAGCCACACAGGTTTTGGGGGGTTGTAAACTAGAGCGTGGCAGAGAGTCGGGTGAACACCCGGGTCAGGCTTCATATGCAGCGTGTCGGCTTTTGTCTGTTGTGGAGAAGATGAAAACGTCTTTCTGCTTCTCTGTTAAAGGACCGCTGTCCATGTTCAACCTGAGTCTTTGTCACGTGACGTTCACATGAAGCAGGGAGCAGAGACTTCAATCCACTGTTCCTGAATCCTTCAGTCATGCCAGACTAGTCAGCCAGGCTCAGCTAACGTAAGTCCACCCGCCCAAAACCTGAGACTACTTTGGCATCCAGACTCAGATATCCAGGTCTAAATCTAAACATGTGACACGTCCAACTCACTGGTCTGTTACTGCCAAACACAGATATTGATATGAACACGTGAACACGGCTCCATCTAGCAGCTCAGATGATGAGAATCAGTCAGTCGTCTACTCTGATCAGTGGTTGTTTCAGTAGTGACCTCTCTGCTGACCTGAGGACTTGTTTGTTTCTGAACACTGAACCTTCTTCAATCCTGACAGCATCGCTGCTCTTTAAGCGTCTTCCAACCATTTTAATCATCTTTTGTTCTATAATTAGAGTCTTAATATCACAACAGATGCATCGACCACCGGTCTCTCGCAGCTTCCAAAAGCAGGATGTGTTTGTGTTTAACTCCTTGTGTGCCTTGCCTGCGTAGATGTTTCTTCCTGGTCTAAAGTTGAGAGAGGTTCACCTTCAGACGCTCGTCTGACCTCCAGGCTCCTTCCTTCAGCACCAGGGCGGACAGCGACCGTACTTTCTTGTCGTTTATCGTTTAATCATTCGTCGTCGAGAGGAGCTCGGCTCGAAGCGCGGCGACGCCGGTTTGCGTTTCATTTCTAGACATCAAAGGTCAAAAGGAAATGGCGGCTTTGTAAAGCGAGGGGCGTGAATAACGTTTAAACGGCCGCAGTGTTTTGAAGCCGGCGCTGACATTGATATTCATCATGTGTGTTTGTGTCCAGCGTGGACGGAGCAGCGGTCCTCCGTCTCCTCTCTTCTGGTCTGAGATCGCTGCAAAACTAAACTCTTATTCACACGCGACTGTCGGAGCTGCTTCGGTTTTGGTGAACCGGCATGTGTGCTTCGTGTTGTTCATGATGTGGAGTGAATACAGCGGAAAGTGGAGCAAAGACGAAAACTCTGACCGGGGATGAGCGTCGGTGGAGCTGCCGCCCCAAATTTGTCAAGTGTGTCTCCAAATTAGAGGAAGTGAAGGGGAAGATGAGAGCTTCAAACGTGTCAGGGAAATTAAAACAATTTCCAATTAAGGCTTTCGTTTCCTTAATGAGAGGGAGGGACGAGCGCAGACTGGGAGACGGATCGGGCTCCCGAGGGCGTGACGGGGAAAAGGCTACAAAGGCTTTTCACCCCATCTGCTCGGCAACCTGATTCAACTCCACTGGAGGAGACGTGTCATCACGTGTGTGTGTGTGTGTGTGTGTGTGTGTGTGTGTGTGTGTGTGTGTGTGTGTGTGTGTGTGTGTGTGTGTGTGTGTGTGTGTGTGTGTGTGTGTGTGTGTGTGTGTGTGTGTGTGTGTGTGTGTGTGTGTGTGAGAGAGAGAGAATGAAGTGTTTCTGTTCTAAATATCGGGGGGGACGGAACCCTCTCTCACATCAAGAGGGTTTTGTGTTTCCTGATTATGAAACACTGAAGTCTTGATTTATTATAAATTAAACTAGGCTGGCAGCCGCAACATTAAAGAAGTTTATTGCATCAATGATTATAATCCAATAATATAATGGATATTATTTTGAAATGGGCCATTCAGTATAACGAGTACTTTTACTTTAATTATATCGACGGTGATACTTTAGTACTTTTACTTGAGTACTATTTTGAATGCAGGACTTGTACTTGGCACAGAGTATTTTACAGTGTTTACGTAGAGTAGAGATCTGAGTACTTCTTCCACCGCTGTATATCACACACACACACACACACACACACACACACACACACACACACACACACACTCACATTAATCATACATTCACTGGCATCTCTCGCCTGGTGCATTATGTATCTCGTATCTCATATCTGCTGAGTTCTCTGCAGATTCTGCTGCTTGAATGCTGAGAGCATCCCCCCCCCCCCCATCAGATACAAATATAAACCCATTTGTAGCTATAAATGTTCCCGTCTCCTTTTGACGCAAGTGTTTCTGAATTATTAATTCTGCATGTTGACAGCGGACACAAACACATATAAGATTCAAACATCAACGATGTGAGAGAGCTGACGTTCAGTTAACCAATCGGTGAGCCGTTTGCACTGATCTCAGAACAGAAGCCGAGGCGCTAATCCTGCATTAAGCACAAGTCAGATTAACGATTCCAACCGTTGTTCACGGACAATGAAGGAGGAGACGCACACGGCACCGTGTGCTGAACGGTCGTCTCTGCCGGGACGGACGGATGGATGGATGGACGGACGGATGGATGGATGGATGGAGCTGTGATTCACTCTTTACAGGAGGCTGTTTACGTACGGAGGCTGAGCAGAACAATGATCATTGTTGTGTTTGTGAGCGCTGAAGGACTCCCATCTTGTGATGCTTCCTCATGAGTATGAACCGCCGTTAAAAAGATGTCCGCCTGCTGTTTTAGACACAGCGCACATGTAAACACACACATTCGTTCTCCCGCTTAATGACACGGCCCATATGTGATCATTCTTAGGATTACGTCGTTCAGTAATCCTGCACGGCTTGGAATAGAACCGAATAACCCAAATGCTAACGTGATCATGTCTGCCTGTTTGTACTGCCTGCACAGCGTTGTTACGTACTGCTGTACCTTCACCTTTTGTGATTCTGCTGCTGCACAGTTCAACCTCTGCATTCTCAAATCGTTCTGTTGCTTGTTTGCCGGTACAACTCCGCCCCCAAAGCTCTGAGCACCGTCCAGGAGGCGGAGCTCCTCACCGTCTGCTGAGATGACAGTGTGCTGATGTCTGCTGAGCTCAGGGCCTCACCGAGCACCAGTCTGCCCAGTTTAATATTCCACACACACACACACACACACACACACACACACACGTGCCTTGCTCTGGCTTTCGGTGGGCCTGAAGCGACTAACACCGGGGTTTAGGCTCCGTGTTCAACGAGCTAAAGTCTTACTGTTTGTTGTGTTGCACCAAATATGAAAGAGCGACGGAGCGGACGTGTTTGGCAGGAGAACGCAGCGACGGCGCCGTGATAAATCACGAGACTTAAGAACTCAAACACAGCACGGCAATCAATGTGTTCTTTCATCTATTCTAGTGCAGCAACACGTCTCATAGTCATTATGAAAGACTGAACGCTGGACTGATTCTGTTTCTTGATTTTCAACAGATTGTTCTTTCGTCATGTTTATGTTGTGCACATAGACACCAAAGCAAAGTCCTCGTACGTGAAAACCTGCTTGGCAATAAACCGGATTCCAGTTCTGGAAAGAGGACCAAGAGGTTGGTCTTGATGTCTGTTCTGGCTCACATGCAAACGTCTTCAACAGTAACCGTCGTACATCTGACGTAACCTCGACAGACCAACTCTCTGTGCTGAATATTCATGGGTCTCTGCAGCGAGCGTGGAATGATTTATCTCCTCTAAAGTCAGTCCCTGTGGTGACACTACAGTCCTTTGATGTAAACTAGCCAAAAATGAACCATTTACTACATTTAATACTACGCAGTACATTTAGCTACGTCAACATGTGTACAATATTCAATCACCATCAGTAACGTTCATTGATCTGCATCTCTGCCCTTGATGGAAGCAGAGGTTTTAAAAAGAGAGACATTCATTTACTTCAGGTTATGAAGTGTTGCAGCACAGATGCAACAAATACACAACACTGCATCAGTATCCCAGTGTTCAGGTCAGTTCAAATGCATGATTCAATGACTAAATAAATACATATAGCTCCTCATCAGTGAGGTCATTACACCTGAGTTTAAACAGTATCTCTGAAGGTTTCATCCCATAAACACCCTGAAACAATAAGACTAGTAAAACACTCAGAGACCTCCTCTTCCTCCTCTTCCTCCCTTGTTAACAACGATGCAGTAAAAAAATAAACAACAATCCGATTTCTTGAGTTCGGCTGCATCGGTAATAATCAGGCGTCAACCTCCGGTTCTGACGAGTGAAGCCAATGCAGAAGTTCCTTAAAGCTGCATTCTCTCTAGTGTCCAGCAGGGGGCGACTCCTCTGGTTGTATAGAAGTCTAGTCTAAAATGACTCTACTTCTCTCTTGATTTATTCCCTCAGTAAACATTGTAAACATGAGTTTATGGTCTCAATCTCTAGTTTACAGTCTTCTTCAATACAGCATGATGTTCATTTAGTACATTATGCTCCATTTAGAGTCAAACACACCATAAAGAGGTGATGCTTTAGGGGCGGGGCTACTGTGATTGACAGGTCTCTGTCACTACCAGAGACTATATGGCGTCTCTACGTCACTCCTCCTCAGACCAAATACGGTCACTTCCGTTCACTGGTTGCAAAAAGCCAAAATGGCGTCAGCTGCATGATTTCCTTTTGCAAAACTCTGCTTCTGTAATTCTTTTCTTCTGGTCACTCTCACTATGACTCCATGAATGCACCTTTCACTCTCTTGTTCTGCAGGTCTCCAGCTTCCAAACTCAAATCTTCCTCTTCCGTTTCCTCTCCACTACTCTCTCCTAACCCACCTCCCTTCAGGCGCTTAACGTTGGACGTGGCCTCCTTGATCTTTCAGCCGTCTCTTCACTCCTGCTGGATGACTTTGACCCCCAAGCGATGCTCAAAGTTCACGAGGGCTCATATAGTTTTACGACCATATGTTTAAGAGGCTGTGGGGTTAATCGGCTCTCCATCCGTCCCAAAAGAGGAAGCTAAATAGAGCGGGTTATGACAGTCGGCTATCGCATGACGGTGTTGGGGTGACCTGCTCCTCCTGCTCCTCCTGCTCGATGAGGTAACATCTGAAGCCGGTAATCTGTGACAGTGATGGCGGAGCGCCTGAGACAGAAATAGATATGCAAATGGGGAGAGTTTCATAACTCCTCGTATAGAAATGGGTTTCTCGATCTGTTTACCTTGTCTTCCACGTCCTTTCATGCGGCGCAGTTTCATCAATTCGCTTCATTAGAATTCCGGCTGAACTTGTGTTTCAGGCGGTTCTACGTGGAACGCCTCAGCGGCCCTTTTTTTTTTTAGTGTTGCTTCTCTTTTACTCGCCATCACGCCGCCGTGGGGGTTTGGAGGGGTTTGTTCTCTGAATACATGCTGCATATGAGATCCAATTAGAGGTGATTTACTGCCCTCACAGAACAGGCAAATGGATGATAAAATAAGCAATCTGATCCCCCAGATGTGACATTCTCTTTTACTGTGTTTTGCAGCACAGAGGATTGTTGTTTTGCAGTGTTATGGAGCTCATTTTCTTGCATTTCCAGTTAAAGTGGAGGCTCGGTTGGATGTTCTGCTGCTCTGGTGTGTTTCCTGTTCATGTTCACAGATGGGTGGATTAGAGGGCACCCTGTTCCCACGTGGCTCCCGTCTCGTCCGTTCAACGCGTTGTCATTAAGTGTCTTATCCAATTACTTCCACGCAAAGTGGATTTGGCAGATCCGGAAGGCCGGCCCTCCGGGCTCCACACTGTTGATGTAAAGCCTCGGTGCGAAACGCAGAAGGGGTTTAAGTGTGTCTAAGTGGAGAGCAGGGCCGGCTCCACGATGTGAACGTCTCTCCTGTAGCTGAGCCTGCTGTAGAAATGAGCTAGAATCTGAACTGTGAGTCGCTTTGGATAGAAGCTAAATGACTGTGAAGTGAAGTACAGACTTCATGTCATGTGTGGTTGAAGAACACAAGATATCTATTCATTTCTGTTAATGTGCTTTGAAAGGTTTTCAACTGAAGTCACTGGAGGTCAAGAGTCAGATCAAGAGCTGCAGTTAGACTCAGTTAGACTCTGTTAGACTCAGACTCAGTTAGACTGTCAGACTCAGACTCAGTTAGACTCAGACTCAGTTAGACTCAGTCTCAGTTAGACTCTGTTAGACTCTGTCAGACTCAGACTCAGTTAGACTCAGACTCAGTTAGACTCAGTCTCTGTTAGACTCTGTTAGACTCAGTTAGAGTCAGACTCAGTTAGACTCTGTCAGACTCAGACTCAGTTAGACTCAGACTCAGTTAGACTCTGTCAGACTCAGTTAGACTCTGTCAGACTCAGTTAGACTCAGACTCAGTTAGACTCAGTCTCTGTTAGACTCTGTTAGACTCAGTTAGAGTCAGACTCAGTTAGACTCTGTCAGACTCAGACTCAGTTAGACTCAGACTCAGTTAGACTCTGTCAGACTCAGTTAGACTCTGTTAGACTCAGTTAGACTCTGACTCAGACTCAGTTAGACTCAGTCTAACAGGAGGAAACGAGGACGGCGTCTCAAAGAAGAACTCAAACTCATGGAGACCTTCCGTCTCATTTCTGCGCTCTTCCTTTGATTCTTCCTTGAATGAGAGATGTCAACATAAAGGCTTCTTCCTCTCACAGAAAGCTCAGATGAACTCAGCTCGGTGTAGAGTGTGTGTGTGTGTGTGTGTGTTGTGTGTACTACACTCTCTGTGTTTCTACTGAGAGACTTGCGTGTGGATGTGCACACGCGTGTGTTGTGACCGTCTTGTTTCCCTTTCAGAGGCGTAATAAATGCAGCTCAGTACTCGGGAGTCGTTAATGAAAGATAACGTGAAGATGTCTGCTGGTAGACGTCTTCTTATCTCCATTATAACGCCGCGTCCCTCTGGAGGAGGCTTCAGAGGGAACATGTGGAGGAGATGGACGTGAATAGATTCAAAATGTCTGAAAGACGAGGAAGCTGACGGATGTCTTTTTCTATTTCTTTGCCCGTATGCACGATAAGAAGTTGTGTCGATGTTCTGTGCGTCCTGAGATTTAGCACAAACAGACTAATACTTCTCCTCTTTGAGTAGTACGTTGTGATCCAGATGCTTTTTCTGGCCCGTGACGGTGGATTATCTCCCTGCGTGACTCTCCTCCTGTACTGTGTTGTGGATGTGCACTTGTGCGTTGAGCCACCAGGGAATCGATGGCTCGTCTCCCGAAAGAGCTCCAGAGTGAGTTATGACCGAGCGTCGACCCCTCGGCGTCTCCGTCCAGACCGAGGTTCTTAATGGCCTCAGATCGAAGCAGAAAAGAGGGAAACGGCTCATTTTCTCTTGCGTAGTCTGGAGTTAAGTACAGAGGAATTATAAAACGCTTCGTCTGAATTCTTCAAAACCTCCGAACACCAAACGGCAGCGTAAAGACTTTACAGTGTGAAGAGTCAGATCCCTGCAGTCTGAGTGGAATTCCAGATCAATTAACTGCATCGCATCGCATCGCAGCGGCTCTCATCTAATAAATACGTTTAGTTAGCTTAATATTTAATAGACCGGAGCAAATGATCTCCTTCAGCGGAGTCTCGTCTACTATCAAAGCTCATAAAAGCGTTTAGTTTCAGCGTCATTAGGGTTCAGTGAAGAGGCTGATGTTTCCAGGGACAGGAACACGGACCTCTGTCAGCTAAACGCCGGCGTGGTAATTGGAAAGGGGACACTGGGACATCGTCTCTCCATCGCAGTCCTGTATGGCTTGTAAATATTCACACTTCGGTTGCGCTACCTGGAAATGTTTTGCTCAGGTGAAGAAGGTCATCTATAAAAAAACTGAGCACAACGAGCGTCTCTTCTGCAGCGAAATGTGTTTTCACCCGGAGGAAATCAGTGTTTCCACGTCCGTCTTTGTGTGCGTTGGTATTTCTGTGAAGCTCCACCTTTTTGAACAGGAGTGTGAATTGTATCTGGATAGAGGATGTTTCACAGAAGGTGTTTCTGTCAGTGATTTTGAGCAGCGTGGAGAATAACAGCTGCATGACAGCGGCTCTCTGGACTTCCTGTTTGTGTTCTGGATGAGAAAGTGATGTCAGAGCCAGTGATGTGTTAGAGAACCACAACAACGGTTCTCCCTTCAGAAGGATCCTCATGGGCTTCTCAAAAAGAGAAGGTTGTGAAATGATTCCCCGTCATCCAGCCGTTTATCTTCCAATGATTGTTTACGTTACATTTAGTTTTGGTCAGTCCAGCTCCGCTACCGAGGGACAGATAGAACCGCGTGTTAGAACCGCACTTCACTTGACTAACAGTGTGACCTGAAACAAAACCATCTGAGGAACCGTCATTGGAAACTGTTTGGAAAAGGGGCGGGTGCTTTCAAAAGAATACGTGGCAGGTGATTGGATGAGCCATCTGTCAATCAAACTCTAACCAAAGCCAGAACACATCTTTTCCATCGAGAAATGTCTTCAGTGTCGTTCTTTGCTCTTCTTTAAATAAAGTTCTGATATAATTGATGGTAGTGCAGCATCTACGCTGACGTCGTCGTTTACGAGGAAGCTCCGCCCCTAAAGCGTCCCCTGCTTTATGGTCTGTTTGACTCTAAATGGAGCATAATGTACTAAATGAACATCATGCTGTATTGAAGAAGACTTTAAACTAGAGATTGAGACCATGAACTCATTACATGACTTCATTCCTGACACCGTGTGAATCCAGTGCTTCACTTTAGTTAAAGTGACGTTACCTGAGCTGCTTGTTGACACGTGTCCGTCCCCTGCTTGTGTTAAAGACTCTGTTTGGACAAGGTGTCGGGTCCCCTTGCCGCAGTGATGGTGAAGGATTAGAGTTTTGTTTTTCAGGTTAGGGTGATCAAATCAAAAGGGCAAGACGGATGTTGGGGACTCTAATAGAGGCATCCGTGTCATCCTCATTATCTCCCTTCTCCATTGACCTCATCACCTCCCTAACACCGCTCACTGGGTCATTAGTCCGTTAACGTGTGAAGAGCATTCCCACTGCGGAGCTGAATCACACCTGCAGATAACAAAAGAACTGATTATGATCATGCATCAGTGTCTGCAGGCACAGTCATCCATGTGTCTTAACACACTGAACACACACACACACACACACACACACACACACACACACACACACACACACACGTACAGTTACACCTCTTTTAAAGGAAGGCCTTTAGGGTTGAGGCCTCAAAGCTCCGTCATCCCCTGACACCAAACCCCCTCCATGTGTCCCACTCACAGTCCTCCAGAGCAAACACATGCTGCAGTAACTGGAACGCGATGAGCCGTGACACAGCCCCCCCCCCCCCCCCCCCCCCCCCCACACACACACACACACACACACACACACACACACACACACACACACACACACACACACACACACACACACACACACACACACACACACACACACACACACACACACCACCACGGCTCAGAGCGTTTAACATCAGCGTGCCGGTATCAGATGTGGAAGGTCCTCGAGGGGAGCGGAGCTGTGGATGAAAACATGAGAGAGAGAGAGAGAGAGAGAGAGAGAGAGAGAGAGAGAGAGAGAGAGAGAGAGAGAGAGAGAGAGAGAGAGAGAGAGAGAAGTCTCTAACGTGGCACCTCGACAAACAGACGCCGGTCACAGAGATCCCTTGGGGATCAGATTTCACCTTTTTTATTGTCTCGTCTTTTGCCTGACGGTCCTTTACCTCCAGGTTCACTGACGGACCTGTACCTCCAGGTTCACTGACGGACCTGTACCTCCAGGTTCACTGACGGACCTGTACCTCCAGGTTCACTGACGGACCTTTACCTCCAGGTTCACTGACGGACCTTTACCTCCAGGTTCACTGACGGTCCTTTACCTCCAGGTTCACTGACGGACCTTTACCTCCAGGTTCACTGACGGTCCTTTACCTCCAGGTTCACTGACGGACCTTTACCTCCAGGTTCACTGACGGTCCTTTACCTCCAGGTTCACTGACGGACCTGTACCTCCAGGTTCACTGACGGACCTGTACCTCCAGGTTCACTGACGGACCTTTACCTCCAGGTTCACTGACGGACCTGTACCTCCAGGTTCACTGACGGACCTGTACCTCCAGGTTCACTGACGGACCTGTACCTCCAGGTTCACTGACGGTCCTTTACCTCCAGGTTCACTGACGGACCTGTACCTCCAGGTTCACTGACGGACCTGTACCTCCAGGTTCACTGACGGTCCTTTACCTCCAGGTTCACTGACGGTCCTTTACCTCCAGGTTCACTGACGGTCCTTTACCTCCAGGTTCACTGACGGACCTGTACCTCCAGGTTCACTGACGGACCTGTACCTCCAGGTTCACTGACGGTCCTTTACCTCCAGGTTCACTGACGGTCCTTTACCTCCAGGTTCACTGACGGACCTGTACCTCCAGGTTCACTGACGGACCTGTACCTCCAGGTTCACTGACGGTCCTTTACCTCCAGGTTCACTGACGGTCCTTTACCTCCAGGTTCACTGACGGACCTGTACCTCCAGGTTCACTGACGGTCCTTTACCTCCAGGTTCACTGACGGACCTGTACCTCCAGGTTCACTGACGGTCCTGTACCTCCAGGTTCACTGACGGTCCTTTACCTCCAGGTTCACTGACGGTCCTTTACCTCCAGGTTCACTGACGGTCCTTTACCTCCAGGTTCACTGACGGACCTGTACCTCCAGGTTCACTGACGGACCTGTACCTCCAGGTTCACTGACGGTCCTTTACCTCCAGGTTCACTGACGGTCCTGTACCTCCAGGTTCACTGTCGGTCCTGTACCTCCAGGTTCACTGACGGTGTTTATGAAGCTATTACCTAAATGATGTGTACAGTGAGGAAACACAACGCTGGTGTTAATATTGATTTTTCTTACATTTCAAATTTACAAAAGTCGTCATTTCATGGTTGAAAATGTCTAAAAACAGCATGCACCGTTTAAAATCTAATCTTGCATGGCCAATTCTGGGATGGAGTCGACCGTTTGGGACTAATCACCGTCATGAAGTAAAACAATGTCAACGCCCCCCCCCCCCCCCCCTTGTTTCCTGTAACGACCACGCAGCTTTACAATCGCAGCTCAAGCCTGCTCTGGAAAATGAAGCTCATTACAAAATCTGGTGAATTTGTGTTGGTGACTGTATCGGTACTGGTGACAGCGCGCTACCATGTACAGGCTGCAGCCGATAGCTTCCATGCATTTAGCAACGTCTTTGTCTTAATCTGATGTCTTTGATGGTATGTGACAGAGCACCACATCAGAGAGGGAAGCCTGGGGATTGGATATCCATGATGCTGCCGTATCTGTTAACATTCGTTTTATTACAAATTTCAGAACTGCACCACAGGAATGCGCTGCTGCTGCTGTCCTGTTTGTCTTGTGTCGCATACATGAGCTACGGCTGCATTTGGTTGTGTGACGCAGAATAAATGACCCTTGAACCCTGAAATAAACCCTGAAGTCATTTTAACGTTGTCTTACTTCAAATGACAAATGAGTAGCCAAGCCAACTGATAGATTGTGCTATTGTTGGTGTACAATGGCCAATAATGAATGTCATGATTGTGAGTCATGTTTCCTGCAGCAGCCTGTGATCAGTGGGAGAATATCAAATGCAGCTTCCTTTGTGTGAAGTCTCTTGATGACGTTTACTTTCCGTCGTGGAGATTCTCTAGTCTCAGATATGTAGCATGAGGTCGTTGTTCCTCTCGAGTTGGATGCAGCTGCTTTTACGAGGTCCGGTACTGTGAACACGTGTTCATCATTCTGACCCAGGTCCATGTGCATCTCCAACATACGAGGCGCTGTGAGACGTTCTTTCTTCCACTGTCTTTAACGATCATCCCGCTGTATGTTTGTATAATCACTTCATGTGGACTTCACTTTAATAAAGAAGGTCATCTCATCCTCGATGTCTGTTCTTCTGTCTTTAAGAGTATTTACTCTGCATAGCTGAACCTCACATTCATTAATGTTGCTCCATCCAGAACCTTCTGAGGAGAGTAACAGTCGAGTGCAGCTCAGCCGTATAATTGTCAGGATATTCTGTTATTCGCATCTGATGGCAAAGTCTATTTCCAGCCTGCAACAGAAATGTGTGGAGAGGAAATGACTTTAACAGCGGCGCTGCAGCCTTCCTTTGAGTCACACGTCTCCTCTCCTCACATGTCTCTCCTTTCAATCAGCTATTGATTCCTCACCCTCCCTGTCTCTCCTCTTCCCTCATCTCTATTTCCTCCCTGTCTCTCCTTTTCCCTCGTCTCTATTTCCTCACCCTCCCTGTCTCTCCTCTTCCCTTGTCTCTATTTCCTCACCCTCACTGTCTCTCCTCTTCCCTTGTCTCTATTTCCTCACCCTCACGTCTCTATTTCCTCACTGTCTCCTCTTCCCTCGTCTCTATTTCCTCACCCTCACCGTCTCTCCTCTTCCGTCGTCTCTATTTCCTCACCCTCACTGTCCCTCCTCTTCCCCAGTCTCTATTTCCTCACCCTCCCCGTCTCTTGGCTCACATCATTTGTCTCCGTTGACCCGGAGAGGACGGAGCTTCATCTGGACGTGTGACCCTGACGGTGGGGCGTCACAGTTCGGGGTCTACTCTCAGTTAACCGATGTCTGCTGAGCGTTCTGGGGTTACTCATAATTGCGTAACGTGTCTCCACACTTCAGATCAGATCACGTCTCCGACTCCGGGATCAAATTAACTCTGGTCTCCGCCGTAGCTGCGGTTCACGATTGATTTCCGGTGTGACTCTTGAAACAGAATCAATGTATTCAGCGAGGATGACGATGAAGATGATTCACCGTGTTTGAAGATTTCAAATCAAACACCATCAGTGTTTCTTTCTACTTTATTAATGGCTGATAGCGTGTTTGTACGTTTAAATACAAACCGATTTAAAGTCACAGCGTTTAGGTTAGAGAGGTTATGTAGATATCTGTACATCTATATATCTTTATATCTATACATCTTTACATCTATACTTCTATACATCTATATATCTACACATCTATATATCTTTACATTTATATATCTATACATCTTTATATCTATACATCTATATATCTTTACATCTATATAGCTTTATATCTATACATCTTTACATCTATATATCTATACATCTATATATCTTTATATCTATACATCTTTACATCTATACATCTATATATCTATACATCTATATATTTATACTTCTTTATATCTATACATCTTTATATCTATACATCTATACATCTTTACATCTATATATCTACACATCTATATATCTTTACATCTATATATCTACACATCTATATATCTTTACATCTATATATCTATACATCTATATATTTATACTTCTATATATCTTTATATCTATATATCTATACATCTATATATCTACACATCTATATATCTTTACATCTATACTTCTATATATCTATACATCTATATATCTATACATCTATACTTCTATATATCTATACATTTATATATATACACATCTATACATCTATACTTCTATATATCTATACATCTATATATCTACACATCTATATATCTATACATCTATATATTTATACTTCTATATATCTATACATCTATCTATCTACACATCTATATATTTATACATCTATATATTTATACTTCTATATATCTATACATCTATATATTTATACTTCTATATATCTAAACATCTATATATTTATACTTCTATATATCTATACATCTATATATCTATATATTTATACTTCTATATATCTATACATCTATATATCTTTATATCTATACATCTATATATCTATACATCTATATCTTTATACTTCTATATATCTTTATATCTATACATCTATATATCTATACATCTATATATCTATACATCTATATATTTATACTTCTATATATCTTTATATCTATACATCTATATATATATATATATCTTTATATCTATACATCTATATATCTATACATCTATATATATACATCTTTATATCTATATATTTATACTTCTATACATCTATATATCTATACATCTATATATCTATACATCTATATATCTACACATCTATATATCTATACATCTATATATTTATACTTCTATATATCTATACATCTATATATCTACACATCTATATATCTATACATCTATATATTTATACATCTATATATTTATACTTCTATATATCTATATATCTACACATCTATATATCTATACATCTATATATTTATACTTCTATATATCTATACATCTATATATTTATACTTCTATATATCTATACATCTATATATCTATACATCTATATATTTATACTTCTATATATCTATTCATCTATATCTATATATCTATATATTTATACTTCTATATATCTTTATATCTATACATCTATATATTTATACTTCTATATATATATATACATCTATATATTTATACTTCTATACATCTATATATTTATACATCTATATATCTATACTTCTATATATCTATACATCTATACATTTATATATCTACACATCTATATATCTATACATCTATACTTCTATATATTTATACTTCTATACATCTATATATCTATACTTCTATACATCTATATATCTATATATCTACACATCTATACATCTATACTTCTATATATCTACATCTTTACATCTATATATTTATACTTCTATACATCTATATATCTATACATCTATATATCTACACACGATAAGCTTCTATAATATAGAGTCTCTATCAAGAGACTGTAAATCTTTATTTTATGTTCGCTGCTCGTTGTTTACGGTGTGATGAAGCAGCTAGTTTACCAGCTCATTTAAACCAACATGACCACATCCACCAGGTAACCAGCTTGTATCTCAGCCACTTCGTTTCGCCTCTCTTGCTCTCCACAGACCGTTTACCTGCGTTCAACCAGAGCCTGCTGGATACAGCTCGGACTACGAACTTAAACCAGAACGCTTCAGATACCCAAATCCTGTCCCGCTGCTGATTCTGATTAAGAAAAAACTGTCAACAGTCGTGTTGCATTGTGGGAAATGTAGCCATCAAGTGGAAAGATGAATTCTCTGGTTCTGCTCCATTATTTTATAGGAGAGCAACGTTAAATCGGTGGAGAACCCTTTTAAGTTCTGCATTTAGTCAGAGCGTCTCCAAGAACTGAAGGTAACACGAGGAGAGTAACTGAAA
>NW_027176672.1:537901-550401 GCF_023349555.1 Cebidichthys violaceus
GGACACTCTTTACATCACTTGGGACACCTGTTCACTCTCTGTTGTTGAACGCGTGAGGTTGTAAATGTGTGAGGACGACATCAGGCACTGTGAAGATCTGATGGTTCCACAGGCCCCATAACTGAACCACAAAGGTAAGTTCATAAAAGAGGAAAGCAGACACTTACTGTAGATACGTTTACTGCCGAATACAAATAATGGTGAAAAGGATAAGACAGACTGTAAATACATCCACAACAAATCCACTAAAGGTACAGTAGAAGAGACTTCCCCTTTAACACGTCCATCATCACGCCCGTACAAATAACTGAAGCAGCAAGTAAACATGCGTGTGAAGTGGTTAGGAGGTAATCAAGTGTTTACTGAGTTTAAGAAAGGCTGCACAAAAGGACATCTTTGCACATTTCAGCCCTCTTTTCACAACATACTTTCACTTTCAGGTCCTTTAACGGTGTGACAACCACAGAAAATACATTTTGTTGTAGCTTTTAGGTCTTCATGGTTCCTCGACTGTAAGACAGAGGTGGAGAGCCGTCTTACTCCTCACGATAACTGTGCTTCATAATCACACTAGAATCATGTTTTATTTAAGAATAAAATAATTAAACATTTGATAAATTAAAGGTACAGTCCGACTCACTGATCCTATTAAATGAAGTTATAGGTAAAGTTATTAAAAGTTACTTAATGTTGATTTGGATCAGAAATGTTTGTGAACACAAACTGATACAGACACTGCAGTAAACTGAGCAGAATTCAAAAGGCATTACTTGAGAACCACTGTTCATTACACGCATCTTAAAATGTCTACCCAGCAGATAAAGACACACTGAGCAGGAGCTACAGGTTAATATGTGGTTAATGAAGCTGTTTGTTCTTTGTGGTCTTCAGACGCGGTCCTATAAACTACCTAAAGCTACGACGGACGTTGATGGAAGCAGTAAAGAAAGCTTGTTAATCGCAAAATAAAGCTGTCTGAGAAAGATCTACTGTGAAACAGCATCCGCCTGATTCACCAAGATAATAAAGAGGCTCAATCACGCATAACGAAGGTAAACCCAAACTTCAAACTGTCGACCAGGGAACTCAGTGCGTGAATAAATCCCCGGCAAACCAGAACATCCTTCTTGTGCTCCTCGTATAATAGATAGCAATAAAACACCGCGCTGGTAATATTAAATATTGTTCTTACTGTCAGTAAATCCCATGAAAATTCCTCAAATACCAGGTTGTTCCTACATGAACATGAACATGGAGCTAGTCCTCCTGAAGCCCTTCTCATGGACCTAGTCCTCCTGAAGCCCTTCTCATGGACCTAGTCCTCCTGAAGCCCTTCTCATGGACCTAGTCCTCCTGAAGCCCTTCTCATGGACCGAGTACTCCTGAAGCCCTTCTCATGGACCTAGTCCTCCTGAAGCCCTTCTCATGGGCCGAGTACTCCTGAAGCCCTTCTCATGGACCTAGTCCTCCTGAAGCCCTTCTCATGGACCTAGCCCATGAGAAGCCCTTCTCATGGACCTAGTCCTCCTGAAGCCTTTCTCATGGACTGAGTACTCCTGAAGCCCTTCTCATGGACCTAGTCCTCCTGAAGCCCTTCTCCTAAACCTAGTCCTCCTGAAGCCCTTCTCATGGACCGAGTACTCCTGAAGCCCTTCTCATGGACCGAGTACTCCTGAAGCCCTTCTCAAGGACCTAGTCCATGAGAAGCCCTTCTCATGGACTGAGTACTCCTGAAGCCCTTCTCATGGACCTAGTCCTCCTGAAGCCCTTCTCATGGACCTAGTCCTCCTGAAGCCCTTCTCATGGACCGAGTACTCCTGAAGCCCTTCTCCTAAACCTAGTCCTCCTGAAGCCCTTCTCATGGACCGAGTACTCCTGAAGCCCTTCTCATGGACCGAGTACTCCTGAAGCCCTTCTCCTGGACCTAGTCCTCCTGAAGCCCTTCTCATGGACCGAGTACTCCTGAAGCCCTTCTCATGGACCTAGTCCTCCTGAAGCCCTTCTCATGGACCGAGTCTTCCTGAAGCCCTTCTCATGGACCTAGTCCTCCTGAAGCCCTTCTCATGGACCGAGTCTTCCTGAAGCCCTTCTCATGGACCGAGTACTCCTGAAGCCCTTCTCATGGACCTAGTACTCCTGAAGCCCTTCTCATGGACCGAGTCTTCCTGAAGCCCTTCTCATGGACCTAGTCCTCCTGAAGCCCTTCTCATGGACCTAGTCCTCCCTGGGGACTAGAAGTACTTTGTATTCCTTGCTGAGAATAGAACAAACACAGATGTGGGTTGTTAACTTCTAAATCACACGAGGTCCTCTGGTAATAACCATACAGGGCTTAATGCACTAAAGACTACAGTTACCGGCTGTTTTAACGTATAACCGCGTGTGGAGCGACATGATATATACAGACATTGTTGGTTCTGGTATTTTAATAGAACTCCTGCAGCTTATCCTTTAAACGCATCGAAATCCGAGAATATAGATGTAAAAACATTTAAAAGTGATTCAATGGAACCTAAAAACAGAAGCTTTGGCTGGTTCCACACTGACAGTTTATATATGTAGATGTTTTTTCTGATGTGACGTGAGGGAGCAACAGATCCAGACCGGGTTGTACTCATAAAGAAGATTTAAGAACATGAGCAGAGGAGCTCACTGCTCATGTAGGGAGATGGTTCTCCTCTGCTTTGGTGAGCAGATGAATGAGTGTGGAGCGTTTCTTCCTTTATTGACTTCACTCTTCTCTACACTCAGCAGCCACCAAGATTGATTCCTCCAATAAGCCGGCGCTGTCTTTCTCCACTGAGCTGTTCTGCTGGTGCACTGGGGCCACGTTGCCGCTGAAGGAATATATCTCGCCGCTACAGGAATTTATGCAGAATCCTTCTTGTAGTAATCTTGGCAGTGGACGAGAGAGAAGTACACGTTTGCTTGGCCAACAGGTTGAAAGGAGCGTGCTTAGTTCAACATACGGTGAGAGGAGATCCGGTGAATCACGCTCTGAGTTGCGTTCGACACTCTTTTGATTTGATTTCCACGTGGAGCGAAAAGCTGAACATTTACCACAATCAGGCCACATCTTGAAGTGGATCCCGGATGATTCCCTGCGGCTCGCTGCTGTGTGATGACTAACGTTCTCCCCAGCGCCGTATTTAAGCCCCTGAATTGGTCACAATAAACCAATCACTACCTCACTCATTAGAGCTTATTGTGGTGTCGAGTGCACCGTACGCTCGATCTCCAGAAAACTTATTTGCAATTTGTTCCCAAAAGCCGAGTCGCCCCGTCCTCAGCAACCGACATCCGGACTCGTATAATCCGCGCCAACCTCGTATCCGGCTCTCTTATTGGCTAGTCAGACAGTTGTAAGGCCTCCGGTTCAAAATGTCCTCCACACACACACACACACACACACACACACACACACACACACACACACTCTTGTACATTTTCCTTTAGATGAACAGAAGAAAGGCGGTAGAACAGAGGAGGGAGGGAGGGAGAGCCATAAAGCTCTGGGTTTAACTTCGATTCACCACAGTGCGTTTCTTCAGCGTCTCAGCAGTTTCCACCCGATCTCAGTGTAGCCTCGAAAAAGTGCTGACTGGCTTACGATAAGGATCACTAAGAGAACAATATGCAGTTTATGCTTAGTCAGAGGAAGACCGCTCGCCTTAAATTAAAAGTTACATCCAGAGAGGAGTTGAGAGAGACGGGGACTAACTGAGGCTGCAGGTGTATAGATTATCTTCAGAGAGAGAGAGAGAGAGAGAGAGAGAGAGAGAGAGAGAGAGAGAGAGAGAGAGAGAGAGAGAGAGAGAGAGAGAGAGAGAGAGAGAGAGAGATTCTTGGTGACTGATGGACGAGGAGACTTAACTCTGTCCCCCGAGCTTCAGCGCTCACTCTGTCCTCATACTAATGGCGTCATTACTGGGCTTCTGAAATAGCATTTTCCTGCCCCACAAAATGTGGGCGCACAAACACACACACACTTAGTCTGGTTTTCTTGACTTTTGGGGACATTACATTGACTTACATTCATTTCCTGGAGGCTTACCCTAACCTAAACCAAGTCTTCACCCTAAGATGTAGTAATTTACCTCGTGGGGACGATCATTTGATCCCTAAAGTGAGTCCCCACGATGTAGCTGTGTGAACAGAATGTTGTCCCCCCAATACAGGTACACACACACACACACACACACACACACACACACACACACAGTGTGGCGCATTAGACGTTCAGATGCATGTATTTTTAAATTGTAAATGAAATACTATTTATAGAAGAAGAAGACGAGATCAGTGCAAATATTAATAATAATAATAATAATAAAACAACTAATATTTTCTTGATGCAGCACCTTTCAAAAACAGTGTTTTACAATAAAAACCACTATAAAAGTAATTGATATCCAGAGCTTAAGATATCAACCAGATAATATCATTTAAATAGTTACATCAATAAAGCATCAGATTTAAAGGAAGACGCTGCGTTTGATTGGTTCTGACAGCATAAACATTCATGACGCACTGCAAGATGCAAACAAGAGTCCTCGAATAGATCTGAAAGATCCACATTCACATGAAGACTCCTCTTAAGTCACCTCTTTATCACCATATGGTGTGTGTGTGTGTGTGTGTGTGTGTGTGTGTGTGTGTGTGTGTGTGTGTGTGTGTGTGTGTGTGTGTGTGTGTGTGTGTGTACCGTGAGAAATGTCTTGATCAAATAATCAAACTGCGTTGCAGAGGAGAACGTAATGAGGGAATGCTCCTTTTCTATGAACAACCACAGTAATGACAAAACTAAGACGAGACAGAGACCTTCACAAAGTGGTCTTCAGGCGGGTCTGGAGACCAGGACCGACCTACAGGACTACGACACTAAAGTATAAACCATGACCTGTATTCTCCAACCCTCGTCTAAAAGGATGAAGGAAGTAGCACAACATGTGCCAAATAGGACACAGTTCCATAAATAAATATCCAATAAATGGTTTATGACTCACTATAATTTCGTTAAGAAGAGATACTGAATGTTTACACTTAATTCTTTTGCTTTTAAATGACCGTAACAGTACCTAGAGACCTAGTTGGCTTTACAGGAACACTGTTGTTCTTTAATGTCTATCTTGTCTGGATCTCCAGGTGAAGTGGTGGTTCACGTTCACTCTGTGATCTGTAGCTTTAGCTTCTTTATCTTTAAAACCTGTTTTCAATCACGTTGACATCCTTCAAACACACATCGTAGACCCTTCTGTCTGTTTCTCTCCAAAATCACCTTTTTTCCGTTTTCCAAAAAATGTGATGATTTGTTATTCAGGGATCGCAGTTAGTGACAGTGTGGGCTCTGTGAGAGGCGGGGCTTAGCAAAGGTTCGATTGCATTGAAAAACTGAATCTGAATTTGATAGATTCAGATTAATATGCCGAGTATCTGTGATAAAAATGGGAGCTATTTCTCGTTCCAAGCCCTTCTGGACGCCATCTTGCTCTTTGTCGACTCCAAAAGGCATTTTACCAACTGGAAGGTTGTTGGAGATGGCAGACCTCAATCGGTCTCCAGGTCACGGAGAGACGAAAGGACAAGGACGCATAAATGAGCAGCTGGAAAGAGAGACAACACCAGATCCATCAGGACTGAGCCTCTCTCATCGCTCTTCAGTCACTCATAGTTTCAAAATCATATTTTAAAAAAGGTGCTTGATTCCACAGCAGACTATGTGGCTTCGACTTGCATGTTGATATCAACCTCATTCTTTTTCAAATCTCCAATTTATCTTTTTCTCAGTTCCATCTGTCTCCTCAAATCACTCTCACGACTTCATCTGCAGCGATATTCGACTCTAATACGACTCACAGTGCAGCGTGTTCTTTCTTATATTTCAATGGGTATTGCATCGTGACAAAAACACTTTACGATTAAGGAATGTACGGCCAATAAAGTGATTCAATAAACTGTGTATCAGGAATAATCAGGAGGTTCATTTCCTTTCAGACAAAAAGAGAAACATTGTATCAGACTCTTGATTATAGCCGACAGATTCAAGACGGAGACTTAATGCTGACATCACTGCTGTAATAGAAAATAGTTATGTCACAATTACCGCTGTTAAAAACTGCATTAAGTTTAACGCGGCGTCAGAAAAGTCATTTGAAAAATAAGAGCCTGCAGCCCTGCTCCGCCAGCGGCTCTGTGAAGCTGTTCTTCTACTGATAACGCTAACACGTTGTTTAGCATAATGCTAACACGTTGTTTAGCATAACGCTAACACGTTGTTTAGCATAACGCTAACACGTTGTTTAGCATAACGCTAACACGTTGTTTAGCATAACGCTAACACGTTGTTTAGCATAACGCTAACACGTTGTTTAGCATAACGCTAACACGTTGTTTAGTATAATATTTAACGTCTTAGTTTAGTCAGCATGCTAACATTAGCTAATTAGGACCATGCATGTACAAAGACATCATGGTAATCCATCCAGCAGACAGACAGACAGACAGACAGACAGACATTATAGACCATCTCTAGAGGACAACCCCTCCCAAAATAATCATCTTTTAAGGAAAGAGTTAGAGGCACTGCTATTCATAATTTAAATTCATTTAATTCTACATTTTCTAACGAGGTCATCTTTGTTATGTTTGTAAAAGTGAAATCTCCAGAGACGATGTAGAGGAAGCCACCATCGCTGCTTGATCCATTAAATCTTCTTCTCCCGAGAGGCTGCAGTGGGATTACTCCACCGACCAAAAACAATCTCTGCTTTCCTCTTATGAGGTCTGCGTCACTCTAAACGGAGATGAGGATGTGATGAGAGCAAAGCTGTGAACCACACACACACACACACACACACACACACACACACACACACACACACACACACACACACACACACCTCCAGCCAACAGATTATCTCCATCGCTACAGCACCTGCCTCTCATCAACCCCCTCATCAGAATAAGATCCCTGTTAATCTCAGCCCGTGGAGCAGCAGCAGCAGCGCTCCCACTGCAGGGCTCAGCTGTTCCTCCAGGGCTTCCAGGAAACAAGAACATAGAGAGGCGCTCACAGCCTCTCTACCTCTGTCTCCATTACTTTATGTTATGCACACGTGAGGCTCGGCTCATTCCTTTCACTCATTCTGTTGTTTATTCTGTAAAGGACCCGGAGATGTCCAGTGGAGGAAACTAACAAAGAGCGTTTACTGAAGCGCTGCTCTTAAAGGAGGAACACCTTTGAGTTACTTGTACTTAACTAATTGCATGTCTTGCTGCTTTCAACATTTGAAATGATGAACAGCTTCTTCTTCCGCTCTGAATTTACGTCGTGTCAACTCGAGGCGTTCAGGGCGCTCCTGCACAAACGTGAAGTGCACCGAACAGAAAAGCGAGAGCGCTTCACTCGCACAATTACAGGCTGTTAAAAAGCACTCTGTCTGATCTGGGTCTTAATCATCTCAGGACCCCTCAGGTTTATCTTCTGGAGGTCAGGAACCACGGGACTGAACACCTCAACTGTGAAATCAGCGTTTATGACGTTGTATAATTTGACATATCGGCCACAAGATCCATTTAACTCTGATTACACTTAGCTGATAGTACTTGTGTACTTTTACTGAAATGGTATCTCATAGGTACTTTTAAATCTATTCCTGTGTGTTTGTGTCTGAGTGAGTAATGGGGACAGCAGGTTTTTTAATTGGTCCAGTATTGAGCGAGCACGCTGTGAAATGAGCTGCGAGGGCCGGTGACCGTTACGGCCACAGGAAGTGACTCCGATGTTCTTTATCACAGAAAGAACTCCTACAGAGGAACAACTCTTCTTTCTCTCCAAATGTCAACATCCGTATCCTCTGGATCAGATGAATACGGGCCGCCATCAAATTTAAAGACCTTGACGTCGACTAAACATTAAATGACTTCGATCATCTTTTAAATAACGATGAGCTACGCCGTCTGGGTCCCAACACAACAAACTGTCCGGTCGGGCTCGCCGTGTTTCCAGCGGGAACGGGTCACGCTGCGAGACTCTTGATGTCGTCGGACAAGAACAACGATCGGAGACCGTCACGGGAAAAAGGAGCAGTTTGAGTGAACGTCAATAACCCGAATCAGCTCGTCTAGCTGCTGCATGCTGTCCTCAGAGCTCCCGCTCAATACCAGACCGGCTTCACGAACCGTTTCCCCGAGAGTCACTTTGACACGACAGATGGAACGAGTTAACCTCTAAGCAGCATTTAAAATGCGCTACTTTGACCGGTTATGGAGTATTTGTACATCGTTGTATCGGTGTTGAAGTACTTGTTCCACCTCTGATTCAGAGTGGAGACCTTTTGTCCACTTTGGGGTTGATTTCTATTTCTTTACTTTCTTTACTGAATGTTTCTCTGACCGCGTCGTTCCGTCGATGGTGGATCCTGATGCACCGCTTCACGAATTATGGGAATTATTTTGGCCACAAACTCCTCCAGAGGACCATCAGGGCAGATCCAGTAACAAGGAGGTAATTCAATTTGAGGTTTCAGCTAATGATTCCTCCAACAGCGGGACGTTGACCCCCCCTCTCTCCTGGGCTCACAGTGTCACATGACCTGATGCAGAGCGTCGCTCAGACAAGCCCTACATCATCCAATAAGTGCCTCTTACTCTTTTAACAGGTGTTATTAAATATCACCTATGAATCCGACAACATTATCTTCATTGATGCATTCATTCAGACCTTGTTGAAAGCAGTTTCATGGAACTATGGACGATCTTCTTCCAGCCGTAGTTCCTACATGAAGCTGCTCACTTTAAGGTCTGCGTATTACCTTCAGTAACCAGTTCACCAGTTCTAGAGAGACACATTACTGTTGCAAATGTATATTTCTTTGGCGCTTTGAGTGCCATATAGATCCATTATGTTCAGGAGAAGCCAGAGCAGGCATAGCATGTTTCTTTGTAAGATAGGATCCTATAGCGGTCCACCTGAGGACGCATTACTTTGTGTCTCTGTGCTGAGGAGGACAGGTTTACGTCTCATACAGAGGCTGAAGGCTGCCTGTGTGCGTCAGTATTATAGGCTGCATGGAAGAAGTGGAGGTTGTGTCGCGACGTTTGTGGACTGATGTTCTGAAGCCTCGAGTTTGGCACTTTGGCCGTCGCCATCTTGTTTTTTCGCAATCAGTGAGTAAGAGTGACCGTATGAGAACTGACACCATGGTAGACCTGTCAATCAGTGTGTAGCCCCGCCCCTAAATCATCCCCTCTTTATGGTCTGTTTGACTCTAAATGGAGCATAATGTACTAAATGAACATCATGCTGTATTGAAGAAGACTGTAAACTAGAGATTGAGACCATAAACTCATGTTTACAATGTTTACTGAGGGAATAAATCAAGAGAGAAGTAGAGTCATTTTAGACTAGACTTCTATACAACCAGAGGAGTCGCCCCCTGGTGGACACTAGGGAGAATGCAGCTTTAACACATGAAGCGTTCGCTTCACTTGTCAGAACCGGAGGTTGCCTCCTGCTCAGTATCAAACTCTGAGGGCCGATTAACATCTCGAATTTGAACCCTTCAAGAGACTTCAAGTCTCCATTTGAGTTCAGTCATGAACCGACGCTCCTCGTCTCCTCAACCTCCATTGTTATCCTTTTTAATGTTGCTCCGCATAATCTCCATCTCAATGTCTGTCTCTCCTTTCACCAAATCGTGCTCCGGTATCTTCCCTCTATTAGCCGACTTAATATATTTATTTCTCTTTACAGCTTGGAAGCGTCTCTTATCTCAAAATGAGTGGGAATCATAATTGTTCCTCTAATCCCACCTCGGCTCAGCCCACCGCTCTCTCTCTCTCTCACACTCACACACACACACACACACACACACACACACACACAGTCACCATTGCTGTGCCGTAACCCGTTTAGGTGCGACATCTTGTCGTTGCCCTTCAGCTGCACAGGCTCACCAGCTAATGGCTACAGGTTTTTCTCATTAGTTAATTATGTTTCGTGATAAAGTCTGCAGCTCTGAGCTGTTAGCTGAATGGCTTTTAGGCTAATGGTAACTGATCACCTCTGTACACAGACCAAAATTGGCCTTTTTAAAAATAGAAGTTCCTTCATTCAGCCACACAGACGCGCCGGTGTTTGTGCTGGAGATCCTTCAGCAGCTGACTGAGGTCAGAGGCCAGCGGAGAGGAAAAAAAAGACTCCATTAGAGATAATGGCGGCTCCCACTGGTCTCTATGTAATCACACTCTTACCGGTACATGCCCAATATAATTTTCCTCTCAGCCTGTAATTCCAGCTTCCTGGTCACGGAGGTGTAAGTGATTCACAGATTCGGCGGCTTCAGACCGACGTGTTCCTCTCCGAGTCCTCGTCTCGGGTTTTTGACTGGATCTACTGAGAGATCTCATCGATTGGTCTCATTGTCTGCCCTTTTTTGTTGTTGTACCGTCACAGTCGATTTAGACTTCTTTTGTTCGCTTTTGGAACGGCTCCGGCGTGAGTCATTACATGACCATTGTTGATCGCGTCGCTGCACAAAAAAGCGGCGGTTTTCAAAATAAAGGGGCTACAACAATGACGGAGGATGTCACATGAATCACGCCTTCAGTGGCTACTCTCTCCGCCCTCCTGAATTTGGGTTGTTTTAATAGTCAGTATTGGATTCTCTTTTTTTAAACCCAAGGCTTCTGTGCCAAACAGATGCTGCTGCTGGTGGAGAACTCTTGATTCCCGTCCAAATGCACCATTTCTTTCGGCACACGTCGATAAGCTGCACCTGTCTTCAGCACTGTGACGTGTGAAGAACGCTCGGACCAAATCAACCGTCTCGGGAGCGTCGTCTGCTTCTTTGAAAAATAGTGTTAGATGCCTGCGAGGACGCTCCATCGCACCTCATCACTCCACGACGACAAAGTGGTCCGAGAGCACGGAGACGGAGACGGAGACGGAGACAACTCATCTCCAGGCTGAACACCAAAAGACGTCTCTCTGCGTACGCACAGCGCTTCACAACACGCATGGAGAGCAGTTAATGCCTCCCATATGGCAGCAGACACACATTTGCCGGCCCTTCTGTGATGGGCCGTTTGAGGCTAGTTTGCTGCCAGTAAGAGGAAGATTATGGAGATATATTGATATTTAGAACATTATTTCTGGAGAGCGCTGCTATTGTGAGAGTCACACAGCGCTGTCACACCGGAGCGAGTTGTCATCAGTCACAGACGTCAGAGAAGAAAAAGACTTTCTCTACTCGGCCCTCAGTGAAGTTCAGAATTTAACAAATTAGGAATTATGATTATTATGTGTGTGTGCCGTCGTCAGCACTGGAGCCTTTCAGCTCGTTATGATAATAACTAATTATACTTGCCAAAAAAAGAAGGTAATGCAAGTAGAAATGAACTATAATTACATCAGCTTATCTTCATTCAACCCTACGTTCCTCTCAGGACTACACGCAGTATTGATGCTGCAGTGTTGGACCGTCCACCGTCCTCTTGAAGACAAAACTACAGCGTCAGTCGCTTCAGCAAGTCTCCCAACATGAGTTCCAGTGAGAAGAGAGCTCTAGAGGCTGCAGGAATAAGAGGAGGAACGTCTTTATTATGAACCTATCGTTCACACGTTTTAAAGACTCACATGACCGATCAGCTGTTTCTTGCCGTCGCCACGCTGTCGGTTATTTCCATAACGAGGAGCGACTGGTCAACATGAAACATGGTCAACACTAGTAGACATGAAAGAAGGATTAACAGTCACCCACAGGGACGCTTTCCTGAGGATCTCACAGACGGTTGGATGGCTTGTTTGGTCTCCTGTTCTTCTTCCTCTGCTAACCGGTGGATCACAGCCTCAACGGGTCTCTATCTGCCTTCCTTGTTCTGCACCGTTTCAAAAGCTTGCTTAAAGTTCTCTTGATGTTTGGATGGGAAAACGGTTAGTCTGCATAAGGAGGCGTTCAGGATGGATAGGTCAAACTAAATGTGAGACTTTAAGGCGGGAGACTGCGTTGGTTTCTGTTAACGAGGGCTGCAGTCGTCCCTCACCTCATCCAGGTGTGTGTTATTGTGACCATGGCCGACAAAAGTCCTCCGACATCCAGAGTCCTCATGTTAACACAAACCACAGTACGCCTGTAGCCTGAACCCAGACCATGAACATGAAGATGTTTTGTGCCAAAACGTTCAGAAAACTGATTTATTTATTTATAACAGTTATGTGTTTAGTTGTTTCATTTGGTTTACCTGTTACAAGTATTGAAGCGTGAGAGCTAGAGAAGTGAAGTTATTCGGTCGTCTCTTGGTGGAAACCCTCACAGTGAGGAAGGAGGATATGTTTCAGTCAAACAGGCGCCACGTCAAACCATTACGTAACCTATAAGTTGCACAATAACCCATATAGCGTGACTCTTCACCACGGGTTGAGCCGCGAGATAACAGAATGCTTTTCACTCAACCTTAAAACACGGCGCCGGCATCCTCTGGAAGCCGCCGAGAGTAAT
>NW_027176672.1:555401-642901 GCF_023349555.1 Cebidichthys violaceus
TCCTCTCATGTCAGCTTTTACATAAATAAGAGCTTTTTCTCTCCATCACTCCCTCTCCTTCTCTTTCTCTCATGCACACCCACACAGAGCCTGTCAGAGGCACATGAGGAAGGAGGGAGGTGGGTGAAGCATGACACGTGAAAAAGGAGAAGCGTTGCTCTCGGCGCTGCATCCACAGCCCTCCATCTACTGCTCCTGCTTCCAGATACCGTGTTCGCACACAACACTATTCTCTCTCGTCGACCTCGGAGCCGTAGCGAGTTCATACGCAGAGCCTCGTCTCTTTGTTCTCAAGATTACCCAATTACAGCGAAGATCTCCTCTCCTCTGGCGCCGAGACGTTGATTAATCTCACTTCATTTATGTGTAAATCAAGACGCAGCTAATTGGATCCAAGTGAAGGAGAGGCAAATTATGAAGAATACAAATAATATTGAATCCAGAGTCAGTAATGACTTATGATGCGCCTGCAGCGAACACATGATGCGTTATATAACCTGAGTGAAGAGAAAGGACTTAAAGATTGATGAAGACGGTGGAGGTATTCCGTCTCTCTCTGCTAGTAGTACAAGTACAGTATGTTGTTGAATCAATACGAATCATACGCTTCTTCGGTAAAATGTTGTTCGAGACTTTGCACGGCAATCGGTTGCCACGGCAACTTGCAGCGTTTTGTTTTTTTTCTTTTTCTTTCTTCCAACCTGGAAGCGGACCGCAGCCTGACGGAGGATCAGCGCATCACCGTCACACTGCAGCCACACTCCAGGTTCAAGCTCTGAGCGGTGAACTAAACGCTACAGCGGTGACTGATTGTACATCTAGCGCCTGTTTAAGGATCTGCCATCAGTTATTAAGAGTCCTCTCTTCAAATGAATCACAGTTTAGAGGCTTACGACGCTGGAAGAGTTCTGAAATATGAGCAAGATGGCTCGAGAGCGCCCCCCCCCCCCCCCCCCCCATCCATTTGGTAGGCAGAAGTGGAGACGTACGACGAAAGCATCTCAACAGGAAGTCAGCCATTTTGAATTTGAATCTGCCATTTTTTAACCGCGTACTTTATTAACGAACTCGTCCGACAGATTCCATCAGGTGGACTTTAAATCTGGACGGTGGATGATGATGAAAAGTTATCAAACGTGATGTTATTACAGGAAGTGCTCCCCGTGTGGATCAGCTCGTTCTCCGGTAACGAGTACTGACCGAGTCTCAGTCTCCATGACTACACTGTTGACTACACTGTTGACTACACTGTTGACTACACACTGTTGACTACACACTGTTGAGTACACACTGTTGAGTACACACTGTTGACTACACACTGTTCCTTTAAACTTACTGTGAACACAGGGAGTACTGTGACTCCAAGCAGCCCGAGGATGAGTCGTAGTAGTTATATAGTTGGATAGTTAAGTCATGAAGAAGTGGAGAGCGTACAGCACGGCTGTGAGTCCGCTCAGAGCGGCGGAGTGACGTCTCAGACTGTGCATTCAGCCACTAAACCAGGTGGCACCGGTCCCTCTGTGAGCGGGACAAAGAGACAGCCACTCTCACTTTGACATGAAAGGCCACATTGAGTCTTTATGAGACAATAAAACACCAGCGGTTATTGTTATATGAAGCGCAGAACAAAAGCTGTGGCAGGAGGCATTATGTCTCTGAGCTCTCCGTCCGGGATATCTCAGAAACACCTGGAGGGAATTCATTCAGAGAGGAACGGAGTAGAATCCGGTGCTCCGGGTCACCGTGTCGTCACTCAACACATTTTTGGCCAAAGGGTTTTTTACCCCGGAGGAAAACAACAGGCTCCTTTCTGAAAACACCCAGCTCTGAGCTCTTGAGAGCACTTTGGAGGCACAGCGGGTTTTTCTTTAGCTGAGACTCTTTGGTTGCGTCTGGTTTCTGTGGGACACATGAAGAGGTCAACACCAGGTAGAGCACTCTGGACGGAGCACGACGGCAGAGAGGAGGGACCTCTGGCTCATGTGACGGAAAAGTTTCGCTTCAACGGCCCGTGTTTGCTCATTTCTGCTGTGGACCTTTACTCAACGTTGACTACAAGACCCTGATCCTTTCAATCAAACCCCTCACTGAGTTCATCTCACATCCTGACCAAGAAATTTAATTCAGGGTATTAATACAATAGCTTGATATTGGTCTTTAGAGAAGCGTATCCAGTCTTCTCCACTGATGAATTGAATTATATTACATTATATATATATAGTGATTATTATATATACACACAGCCATTTTAGGATTAGGAATATTTTAGGAACTTCACAAAATAGAGAACACTGAAACATGTATTTTCCCACGTCTTGTTTCATGGATCGCTCCAAAGTAAGCCTCCTCCGGGAACCAGAAGTTCACAGCTCGTCTCCGCTCTCGCCCCGTGTCGCTGGGGAAGAACAGAGGAGTGTGTGGTGACTAACCGGTCGGCCTGGCGAGTGTGTGTTACGTCAAAAAGTCACACACTCATCAGCGGCCTTCTGCACCGGCCGAATGTGCATTCAGTCAAAAGTTAGGGTGTAAGAGACGACTCATCGCATCGACAATGTTTGACGATGCAGTCGAGTCTTAATAAGAGGGTGTGAAGGGACCGGTAGTCGAAGCACTGGTGCACACGGTGACGCCGTCACCCCCCCCCCCCCCCCCCCCCCCGTCTAATAAAGTGAGTGCAAAATGAATTCCTTCACTGGTTTTAATAGAGACACAGAGCCTTTTTTGTCCATCGCCGTCTTGGTTTCTGGGCGTCACAGTCTTGGGGTTTTTTTCTGTTGCCATTTGGGTTTTCAGGCGTCGCCATCTTGTTTTTTTTTTTGGCTGTAGCCATCTTGGTTTTTTGGTCTTCCCCATTTTTGGTTTTCATCTGTCGCCATCTTGGTTTTCAGCCGTCACCATCTTGTTTTTTTGCAGCCTGAAGCGACTGGAGAGAGTGAAGCTAAGTTCAACCGAATCGCTGAATTTGACATTTTTAGTCCTCCCTTGTCATCTATTTAACTAAATGGACAATAATTTACTAAATGAGCTTCATGCTGCATTGAACTAGCAGTTAAGACCATAAACTCATGTTTACAATATTTAATGAGGTATTAAATCGAGAGAGAAGTGAACTTCAGAACTGAAGGTTCCCACCTGGATCAAACTCAGGTATAACTCATAACATTAATTATGGCTCCATTTCATTTTAATTTTCCCAATAAGCCGTGTCACAGAGTCAGCGTGCACAGCACCGCGGAACCAGCTTTCATTGTTACCTGTTACACCTGTGGTGTTCCTGCTACGACGTGTCAAAATGTCTGCGTGAAAAAAGCTTATTTGAAACTGGAATTATTTAAAGGAATAATGTGACATCATGGGAAATACACTCCGTCTCACCTGTAGGTAGTGAATGAGATCCTCTCTATATTTAAGAGATATCATTTGTTAGTGAGTGTTATCAATCTTCTCATCTAACTCTCAAATAAGCGTAATTCCAAAATGTCAACAACAAATGCATGTTCAAAATAAGCCTTGGAGGAACAACCGACTCAATCAAACAATTATTATATTTTAATTAATTCTCATGCATGCTGCCTTCACAGTCCTGTTTACAACGGAGCCAAACGTTAATGGAGGTTGTGTTGACTTGCATTATGGCCGGCTACAGTCTACGGGCTACAGGCTACAGGCTACAGGCTACAGGTTACAGGCTGGTGGTTACGTACCTGTGATCGCTCCCCACAAAGAAGCCAGCAGCCCCCATCTCAGAGGGATAAACAGCTCTGCTCTACGGAGGTGAACGTGTCTGCTGCTCCTGCTTCAGCTCTGTTCTTTCTATGATTTCTACAATCGGTGGGAAATGTTGCTAGTCTGAAAATCGTTTTTGAATCATAAATGTCGGGGCCTGTTCACACTGTCTCACCGGCCATCACGGCGCGTTGTGTTTGTCAGGGAACAGCTGTCTCCTTGATGCAGAGCTGCAGACTCAGGAAGAAAAGAAACATCTCCTCTGACGTCTCACTTCTCTGAGCTGGCATGTCCACGTTGCTCAACCTCTCGTTGTATTACAATAAAACTGTGCTTTTTAAATGCATATTAGGTTCTGACAACCCGGTGTGTTTCCTTCCACTTTACACTAATTGACTGTAATATCTCTCTGTTCATCAGCTCTCAGAATAACAAGCCGTGAGATGTAAACAGCAGTCGTCGTTGCTCTTGTTGCTGCCTCGCTAAGTTTTCTGGTTGCCTTTGAAAACGAGTTGCATTTCATTTTCATATTTTGGTGGTGGAGGCGATACCGTCCCCCGTTAATTATTCATGTGTTATTAAAGTGTGCAGCTGTTCTGCAGGCAGGAGGAGAAGACTTGAATTGATCTCTTATCTATTCGTTCCAGTGAAGCAGTGAATGCTGATAACATGAGTCTGTAAGCATTGTTCGTACAGATCGTTTTAAATATAAGGTGCTATGATTTATGACTTTAAGAGTCATTCTCCCGTGGCTCGAGGGATGGCAATGCTGGTCTGTCTGGTGTTGGATGGATTGTCATGAGATGTTCCCAAAGGATGAACCCCAGGAACGTAGCGGATCCCCTCACTTTACCTCTGCCCACAGTTTGATTCAGATGTTCGTGGTTCCCAGAGGATGAATCTCAGAGAGTTTGGTGATCTCTTCACTTGTGGATTGTCATCCCTTAACTCTCCATCCATCCATCCATCCATCCATCCATCCATCATCATCATCATCATCACCATCAGGCCAGAATTAAAATGTGTCCAATACTTATGACTAAATACCTGCAGAACAAATGTTATTTCCACAAACCTCAGCTTGTGTTCAATGCTACTCAGCATGATAGCGCGTTAAATTAACATTAATCACGTAAAGCCTCACAGAGCCACTGGACACTTTGATCAATCTTGAATGCATTTTTCATGAAGATCTGCACCATTCATGTCTTCTCCCAGTGAACATGTAAGACAGAGAAGTATGATTCTACAGCCGGTGCACCTGGTGTTTACCACCGGAGCGTCTAAATCTGCAGGTTCCACATATAGCCTGGAATACCAATAAGAAGAATAATAAGACTCCACTCTCCCGCCTCCCTTTGCTCTCTCTGCGTATTCTTCCTCTCTGACTCTCTCTCGTTTCCTCAACAGGAGAACCTGTGTCCACTGAAGCGGTTTGTGTAGAGGAGCATGTTGTGACAGCCATGTCTCTGGAGATGGAGAAAACCATCACCAAGCTGATGTACGACTTCCAGAGGAACTCGACCTCTGATGATGACTCTGGATGTGCACTGGAGGAGTACGCCTGGGTTCCCCCCGGCCTGAGTCCTGAGCAGGTACACGAGCTCCACACCGCCCCACACCGCTCCACACCGCCCCACGCCGTCCCACACTGTCCCACACCGCTCCACACCGTCCCACACCGTCCCACACCGTCCCACACCGCCCCACACCGTCCCACACCGCCCCACACCGTCCCACACCGCTCCACACCGTCCCACACCGTCCCACACCGCTCCACACCGTCCCACACCGTCCCACACCGCCCCACACCGTCCCACACCGTCCCACACCGCCCCACACCGTCCCACACCGTCCCACACCGCTCCACACCGCCCCACACCGCCCCACACCGCCCCACACCGTCCCACACCGTCCCACACCGCCCCACACCGTCCCACACCGTCCCACACCGCCCCACACCGCCCCACACCGTCCCACACCGCCCCACACCGCCCCACACCGCTCCACACCGCCCCACACCGTCCCACACCGCCCCACACCGTCCCACACCGCCCCACACCGCCCCACACCGTCCCACACCGCCCCACACCGTCCCACACCGCCCCACACCGCCCCACACCGTCCCACACCGCCCCACACCGCCCCACACCGCTCCACACCGCCCCACACCGTCCCACACCGCCCCACACCGCCCCACACCGCCCCACACCGCTCCACACCGCCCCACACCGTCCCACACCGCCCCACACCGTCCCGTTCAAGTCACAGGTGTTCAACCAGAGGTGGAGAGATGATAACAGAATAGAGAACACACGTAACCTGAGCACAACCGCCTTATGAGTGCAGTGCATGAGGGGCGGCCACGAGCCAGCCAGCGGGGCACGCTCACATGCACGCTCACATGCACTCTCACATGTACTACAACATGCACTAAAAGGCTGCGTCAACAAAGCACAGAGAAGCTTACAACACTCACACACACACACACAGACACACACTCACACACAGACACACACACACACACAGACACAGACACACACACACACACACACACACACACACTCACACACAGACACACACACACACACACACACACACACACACACACAGACACACACACACACACACACACACACACAGACACACACACACTCACACACAGACACACACACTCACACACAGACACAGACGGGGAGAGAATATCTTATAGAGAAGACATGAAAGGACATCTTTATATAACATGAGAGATTACATTCAATCTCAATTTGTTCTCAAGTGTCCAGACCAACAGACAGGCGCTCTGCAGTCTGTGCATACAACTGATAATCAATAATAGATTTATTATTTATGATGTGTTATTCCTCAGTGAGACGTCCTTCACCAGAATCAACCAGAAAAGAGAGAAATCTAAAACGAGCTCTGGACAGCACTGCTCATGAAACGTCTTTTAGAATCAACAGCAGAATAAATCATCAGCAGAAGAGACAACTCCAGCCAAACACACTCACACACACACACACACACACACACACACACACACACACACACACACACACACACATTACAGCAAAGTAGAGACTGTGCAGTTCCTCGCACACTGCGCAGCGCGCACACGCCACTATGTCGCTAGGCAACAGAGATTAGTGTTGCCTTGCTGTAGGCTGCTCACCTGTCTGATGTGGTCTGAGCGGCACCCTGCGAGTCCTAAAGCACCGCAAAGTCCTCCACAGTCCTCCGCAGTCCTCCTCCTCGTCGTCTCCACCGGCTCGCTCTCAAAACATGGTGTAACCGGTCCACTCGGCCTCTCTGTCCCGGTTCAAACCGGTCCATTCGGTCTCTAAGGTCCAAATTCACCCTTAATTGACTCGTGTCTGAAGTGACCCCGGTTCGTGAACTCGGCGCGTCATTTCCGGAGTGTCACCTGTCTGAACGTGGAGCTCCGCCCTCGTGCAGCTTCTGATTTATCTCCTTTTCTCTGTTTATTCCTCACACAGTGTATAAAGACTTGGGCTTCATTAAGGGTCATGTAAAATCAAAATGATTCAAACACACAGAACGTTGCTGCGGTAACGAGAGTAAACGTATCGGGTTACTTCTTCCTCTGGTGAGGGTTCAGTGCTTCATTAGCTGGCGCTGATTGTCTTTATCTAGCGGAGCCAGACCGAATCAAATTGAATCGAATCGGTCAGAAGAATTCAATTATTTGGACGATTAAGTATCCGTGGCATTTGCCTATATAATCCTGAGACGGGGAATCCACTGATCTGAAAACAAGACAATGTGTCACTATTGTTTCTTAAAGTCTCCTTCACGGCGTTTCGGTCTATTTGAGGTGACGGAGGAGGGGAGGAGGGGAGGAGGGGAGGGCGGAGGGTTGGCGTACAAATCACTGAGACTGTCAGGCGTTTCTTGGAAGAATAACTGTGAGGACATTTTTCAGCTGTCGGTGTTAAAGCTGACAGTGTGTAGGAAGCGAGTTCACAGTCAGACAGAATCAGGGCATCAAGGAAAGGAACCACAGCCGGCATCAAGGAAAGGAAAAGTCTCAGATTATCAAAATATGCACTTACGTATTAATAAACCCTTTACTTATTCAAACATGTATGTGGTTTCACCATCACCATCCAGCAGATGATCACAACATTTCTCCATGAATGTGAGAGAAACGTGAGACTTTTTATGACCGTTATTTTGTCATGAAATGCGCTGAGCCTCACGTTTGTCCTGCTAGTGTATCCTGGCAAACCCAGAGGAATGGAAGTAATTTGAGTCGCTGAATGTTTGGATGAATCTAATTGGAAATGTGTGCCGATGTGTTTCTGCATCCAGGTTTCACCATTCCCTGTCACGACTCATTTGCAGTTTAAAATATCTTTTAATTGCGTGCGTGACCAAGCTAATGTGATCACTTTGTGCACATCCAGAGGAGGACATGTGAAGCTTCTGTCCGTCCCGACACAAGATGTGCGCCGCTCTGTTCAGCTTTACAGGGCAGGAACTCTCCCGTCTTTATTTAGTGAGGCCAGCACTCCGAGGGCTCTGTTAACAGATGACGGGCTGAGCTGATAACAGTCATTTTCTCCAGTCAGCCATCTTGACAGGATGCTGAAAGAGGTTCTCTCTCATCCTACAGGGGGTGCCAGCAATTGTAGCTGCCTGTTGCTTTTTTTCTTCTTCTAATGCACTTCAATGTGACGGTCTTTAAGCCCATCACTGCAGCTTTGTCTCCTCACGATGTCATTAACGTGACCCGCATCATAAAAGAAGAAACATCATTTCCTGTGGTACAGTTCATTGAGCTGTCACAACTCAAAGAACGTTCTACAGCTCAGTGCGACCATCTCTGGAACAAAGCAGATGTATATCTGTGTGATATATGTATACATATACATCTATATACATATATATATATATATCTATATCTATATATATATAGATGTATATCACGTCCTCACCCTCAAACATCTCCAGTATTACTGCTTGCACAGATTAATCCAGCTCCAGCCCTCCTTCCTCACACTCGGGCTTCTTCTTTGTGCTCGTGTAAAAAATATCTGCTCTCGGTTTTTCTGTTTGAGCTCAAGTCAAAGTGTTTTCCTGCAGCCTGACGCCAAAGAAGGACGCAGCATGACGGTGAATATTCAGAACTCGTCCTTTAATGTCTACCTGCTCCTTCCATTCGAAGCTCTCGTCTCTTGAAGAGGCAGATTGTGGAGAAAGTCCCAGCGACCCCGACTCGCACACCTGGCATCAGGCTCGGTGTCCCCCTCCACAGCGCAGAATAAAACAAGTGTGTGGGTTATAATGAATCCGAGGGGCCGCACACGCAGACCCACTTCCTTTCCACCCCACTGATTATGTAAATTGCATCACAACAACCTCAGCAAAATAGATCTTTACACCGCACTGAACAGCAGACCACTTTGTGTCAATTGCTGTTTTGCAGAGAATCGGAGACAAGTGACAAGATTGCTTTTCCATTCTTTGAGTGTTTACTTCTCAAACACCAATCAAGGTTCTCTCTGTTTCACCCGCTTACATGCAAATACAAGAGGAGGTTCAGACCAAAAGAGTCCTACTGCGGTGAATTCTAACCGAGAGCGACGAGAACATCAGTTGTTCAAGGTCGTGTCTGCAGCAGCAGCAGCATTAGCATTAGCAGCAGCATTAGCAGCAGCAGCATTAGCATTAGCATTAGCAGCAGCAGCACATTGTGGCTAGTTTTGTATCCTTGAAACTAGTTTTGAAGGCTGGGATGATGGAGGGCAAAGCAACAACACATTGTATTGACATTAAAAAAACCATGAATTCATGTGAAAGTCATTCCATTAGGTGGGTTAGTTATCATATTATGTAAACCTTTAACTAGCATAAGGGACACATAGCGACTGAGTTGCCACGGTGAGGCTGCTCTGAAGCGGCTGAGTGTTTCTACAACAGTCATGGATCTCATGACTACTTGTATGTAAACGGCGTCTTTGTGAGCGTCTTCCAGCCACAAATGAACAGTTTGCTTCACTCTGACTGCTTTCATCAGCTGTTCAGTGAAAAAGCTTTACATGGATCTTAGCACTAGTGGAGCATTTAGCAGCTGAACAGAGATTCATCTCAGGAATAGAACCTTCGTCACATGACCAGAAACTTGAAGTGAAAGCTAACGTTGCTAACAACTTCATGTCAACTTGATATTATGTGTTTCAGCTTCAGTGACTGCAGGTGTAGTGTTTGAGTGTCACTCGTCTGATGTTCTGTGTTTCAGGTGCATCAGTACTATAACTCCTTACCAGAAGAGAAGGTCCCGTATATAAACAGCCCCGGAGAGAAATACCGCATCAAACAACTCCTTCACCAGCTGCCACCGCACGACAACGAGGTAAACACTTCACCTTCCTCACCTTTGTGACGACTTTCACAAGCGTTGTGATCGATGATGACGATGAACCGTGTTGTTCAGGTGCGTTACTGTAACGGGTTGGACGAGGAGGAGAAACGAGAGCTCAAGCTCTTCAGCAACCAACGCAAGAAGGACAACTTGGGCAGAGGCAACATCCGTCCTTTCCCCCTCACCATGAACGGGGCCATCTGTGACAAGGTACAAACCAGCAGCTTCCTTTACGCTCCTTTCACTGAGTGAAGATACGAAAGGACAACAACTCAGCATGAAGGCTTCTCTGTGTGAAGATGTCTGTGGGATTCAGCCCGTTGTTCATGTTCTTCTCTCCTTACTGCTTTAGGCTTCTGTTTGATGTTTCATCAGAAGATGGAAATGATATTAAGTAGAAAACATTCAAATCTTCAAGAGATCAAATATTATTTCAAACACCATCTTCTCACCCTCCCTCTCCACATCTTAGTTTGTCTTCTGCCAAGCCTACTTCATCCCCTTCCTTCCTTTACTTCTCCTCTCCTCTCCTCTCTCCTTTCCTATTGGTTTCTTTCAACTCCTTTCTTTTTTCCCTCTCTTCTCCTTTCATCTAATTTCCTTTCATTCCCTCTCGTCTTCTCTCCTCTCCTATTGTTTCTTCTCATCTCCTTTCCTTTCTTTTCTTCTCCTCTCTTATTGTTTCCCTGTCATCTCATGTCCTTTCCTTTTTCTTCATCCCTTTTCCTCTCTTCTAATTCCCTTTCTTTCCCTCTCATCTCCTTTCCTGTCATTACTTCACGTCTTATCTACTTCTTTACCTTTCCTCTCATCTCTCCTTTCCTCTCCTCTTATTGTTTCCACTACTCTAATCTCCTTTCCTTTCTCTCTTATCCTCTCATCTAATTTCCTTTCATTCCCTCTCGTCTTCTCTCTTTTCCTTTACTTCTCCTCTCGTCTCTCCTTCCCTTCCCTTCCCTTTTCTTTCCTATCATTTACTTTCGTTCCCTTTCCTCTCATCTAATCTCCTTTCCTTCCCTCTCTTCTCTCCTTCCTTCCTTTGCCTCTCCTCTCTCCTACAGTGCGGCGGTCAAATAAACGGAGGGGACATCGTGGTTTTTGCGGCGAGGGCGGGTCATGGTAAATGCTGGCACCCTCACTGCTTCGTCTGCAGCATGTGTGAGGAGCTGTTGGTGGATCTCATCTACTTCTACCAGGACGGCAAGATCCTCTGCGGCCGGCACCACGCCGAGAGGATGAAGCCCCGCTGCTGTGCCTGTGATGAGGTGCGCCTGTCTGGGCCTCCAGCCCTCCGGGTTGGAAGTGTCTGAATGGTTCATAGCTGGTTGAATCTGGTCTGGAGAGAAAAGATGTCTCGGTGTTCTTGCCACGTCTCAGACAGTCTGCTTGTTTTCTAACCGCGGTGTGAGGCAAGCTGGCCTGAGATGACAATAAACAATAATAATAACAATAATAATAATAATAACTCTGAACCACAGAGCTCTGCACTAATTCCAGTCTGCCAAGGTTTGTTTACTTAAAGTATGAAGTGTGTGTGTGTGTGTGTGGGTGGGGGGGGGGGGGGGTTAGCACTCACAATAGGACTGCCAGCTGTGGATATTGGTGAGAATTGTTTTTAACAATCATTTTGGATTTATTTGAAGCTTAAAAATGATCAACATGTAGTTGTAATGTCATGGAGATCCTCAGTGGTATTAGATTTTCTTTAATCTCTAAAACTCAACAATCTGAGAGTAGAAACCATGATTTGGTTGAATAGCAGACAGACGTACGCATCATGTGATACGTATGATCAGCCGGTGTTCAGGTCCCAAAGTGTTGTTGAGTTATTTTGAAGTTATGTAGTTTCTGTACTTATGTTGTTTACATTTTACTTAGTTTACATACTTATTTGAATGGTGTTTTTCCTAAACTTGACTCAGTGGTTTTGTTGCCTGAACAGTATTTTCTTTTGGACGTTGACCACGTGTTTACTGCCACAGTAACGGGTCACAGCTTGACCCGCTAGGTTACCAAGAAGGTTACAGAAGTGACACCAATGGTCCCGATGTGACGAGTTGGACCATAGGGCAAAATGACTAGGAAACACTTTAGTTTCACGACATTATGAAAATAATAAGGGGCCGAGGATGGAGCCCTGAGGTACCCCAAACACCACCCTCCAGTATGATGTTGCTTCTTCAGCAGCATCGAAGCTCATCTTCGTAACAAGTCTACATCTGTGTGTCGAACACCCTCGCTGATGAACGTATTGTCTCGGTCACAGATCATCTTTGCTGATGAATGCACCGAGGCGGAGGGCAGACACTGGCACATGAAGCACTTCTGCTGCTACGAGTGCGAGACCACCCTCGGCGGCCAGCGCTACATCATGAAGGACGGACGGCCTCACTGCTGCAACTGCTTCGAGTCGCTTTATGCGGAGTACTGCGACGCGTGTGGAGAACACATAGGTACTGTTTGATTACATATATGAACTGTTACCCAAACACATGGATGCATTGTTCTTCCACTAACACCACAGAGAACCTCTATCAGCCATTTGTCAGCTCTGTGAGCCACAGCTGTGGAGAGGCGGAGCCAGTGCAGTGAGATGTGGATGGTTATTATCATCCCAAGCTCCAGTAACAGTGAACGTGTTACAGAGGATGCTCATGTTGAATCCAGATGGGAGCCGTGAAAGATGATTACTTCCTCTAGCTGGGGAGCAGGGCTGGTGAAATATATTCAGCCTATCTTCAAATCCAGAGATCGTGTTTGGGAAAAGAATCACAAATGATATATCTGAGCTTAACCTACCGGCTAATGTCTGGAATCAGACTGTAGACTGTGTCCATTAGCTGCACAGACTGTAGAATAACATCGTTACAGTAGCATTAGATAGCTGCCATCACTTTACCTTTGTTAAGCTGTTAACACTAGACGGCTTGTGCAGTTACTGATAAACTAATGGTTGTTTTTTTCCCCCCCATCTCACAAAAGGCATCGACCAGGGCCAGATGACGTATGATGGGCAGCACTGGCACGCTACCGAGGAGTGTTTCTGCTGCGCCCGGTGCAAGCGCTCCCTGCTGGGTCGCCCCTTCCTGCCAAAACAGGGTCAGATCTTCTGCTCACGGTCCTGCAGCGCCGGACAGGTGTGTAACCGAAGATATGGTTATACTATTATTGGGTTTTCATACATACTGTAAACTGTATTTTGTTCATATTAGCAGTTTAATAATTGTACTTGTCTCTTCAGGATCCAGACGAGTCGGACTCCTCGGACTCGGCCTTCCAAAGCGCTCGTTCCCGTGAGTCCCGCCACAGCACAAAGATCGGCAAGAAGGAGCGCAGGAATGCGGAGCAGGAGCGGCGGAGTGCCGAGGCCCGCCAGTCAGCTCCTCCCCCCATGCCGGACCGTCTGTCCGCTGAAGTCGAACCCCTCGCGGTTCAGATGGACCGCTTGAGCCTCTCGTCCAGCCAGACCCCGAGCAGGACGCCGAACCGCACGCCCAGCCGCACTCCGAGCCGCGCCCCGAGCCTTAACCAGGTGTGGATGAGCCGGGACGACCCCTACGTCCCCGCCGCCTATGAGGGCCCCCAGCGGGAACCCTCCCCCACACCAGCACCTATACATCTGCTGGCCCAGTGTAACCCCAGGCAGGGCTACAATCCCAACGCAAACGCTCATCCTCCAGCTCAGACCGCTGCCAACCCGGGGAAGAGGCCCGACTCCTGGGGCAAGGAACAGGGCAACGCCAAGAGGACCCCCATGGCTGCTCTGAGGGGCCACTCCTTCAATGAGAACTGGACCCACCACAGCCAGGATGAGTTCAGGCCCAACAAGCTGCGCACCCAGATGAGCTTCAATGAGATGTCCAGCCAGAACCAGGGCTTCTCTGACAAGAGGAGCATCAGCCTGCATGGATTCCAGAGAGACGGCAGACCCCCGCTGACCAGGAGGAACCCCATCAACGCCATGAGCTTCAACGAGCCCCTCACCCCTCTAGAGCAGACTCCTCGTGGATCCACGGACTCCGTCACGATGGCCAACGCTATGGGTACGGTGATGTAAATGACACAGTGTGCTACCGGGCTGTCCTCCACCACAGAAACTTCTTAGTTGACGAACACACGAGATTTTAATCACCATACCTGTAAAACTGAGTTTCTCCACAAAGAACCACACAAAAGCATCACTTTAAACCTACCAGATATGTGCACTAAAGTAATTTAGTAACAAAAACGACCGATAAGTTGAAGTGGACTAAGGGGGGGCAGCTCTAGTACGGTACAATAAGATATAACACCAAACTGTATGAAAATGTGACGTGTGATTTCTGCTTCTAGCGGGTAACTCTCTGGACGGGGTCAGCAAGCGTCAGGAGCATCTGTCCAGGTTCTCCATGCCCGACCTGAGCAAGGACTCTGGAGTGAATGTGTCTGAAAAGAGCAACATGGGCACCCTCAGCTCCTCGGTCCAGTTCCACAGCACAGAGTCGCTGTCCTCCTCTCGGCCCTACAACAACAACATGTACGCTCCGCTGAGGGTCGGCTACCCGCTGCAGTACTGGGACGGCCCGCAGCCGCTGGGCTTCGACGGCAAAGGTCGCGTCGGGGTGATGGGCAGCAGCGGAAACCTGCGGATGGCTCCCATGAGCGACAGGATGCCCCGCCGCCGCATCAACGGGCAGGAACCGGCGGCGTCGCAGCAGCCGCAGCCGCAACCGAGACGCCGCAAACACCACCGTGGAAACCACGGCAACGGGCAGCACCGCAGCGGCCGCCACCACAAACGCTCTCGCCGCTCCCGCTCCGACAACGCCTTGCACCTGGTGGCGGACCGGCCCGCTCAAATGGTAGAGCCGCCCTACCGCCGCGTCCAGGAGGATTACGATCGCTTCCCCGCCGGGAACGCCGCTCGGGAGCTGTTCGGTCTGGACCCGGGCGGGTACAGGCAGCAGCCCCAGCGGCCCTGCCCCCGCACCACTTCTGATCTCACCCTGCAGAACGCTGGCTGGCAACCCGTGGGGCTGGGCGGGCCGTGCTGGGGCGACGGGTACACGGAGGCCGCTGACCCGTGGTGCTCCAGCTGCTCCTCCTCCTCCGAGTCGGAGGCGGACGAGGGTTATTTCCTGGGTGAGCCAATCCCGCGGCCCGTGCAGCTCTGCTACATCAACAACGAGGAGCTGCGCCATCGCTACAGCCCCTCTGGGATAGCCGCCCATCACGGACCTCTGCACGGACCGATTCACGGCCAGCTGCACAACCGCCAAAGGAGGAAGAGCAAAAACTGTGTAATTTCTTAGATATGGAGCAAAAGGAAAGGGTGAGGGAGGAGCAGGAGAGTGAAAGAGATGAGAGAGAGAGGAAAGGAGACGGGGAAAGCAACAAAGAGGTGGAACAGAGGGAGTGGGAAGGTGAGAGTGAGACAGCTGACAGCGAGAGTGAGTGTGTTTGTGTGTGTGTGTGTGTGAGTGTGTGTGAGTGTGTGTGAGAGTGTGTATGTGTGTGTGTGTGTGTGTGTGTGTGTGTTGGGGTTGAGGAGAGAAAAGGCCTATTTTTCGTGTGTGCTTGTGAGCCTACACAACTCTACACCGGGTAGTGTTTGTGCACACCTACACAGAATGATGTAATCACAAGAGGAAGCTCAGCTGGCTTACACAACAGAAATGTTTACAATGAAAGAGACCAACTCCTCTGATGGTACCGGGACGCGCTGATGAGTACGACCACTAAATACACCGCGGTCGAGGTGAACTGACACGACTTGTGTGTGTGTGTGTGTGTGTGTTTGTGTGTGTGTGTGTGTGTCCGTGTTACGAGAGAACTCCTTCACAGTTCAGAAGGAGAGCAGAACCGGTCCGGCCCTCTTTGCGGTGAATCTTATTCTATGTGGACAAACCGGACCCTTGTGTTGGGGTAGTGAAAGTCACGTGCTAGATTCCAAGCTCTGTCATTGTTTACCTCAGTGGAATCCTGATGCTGCTGGAGTGTAGCCCCGTTGTCACCTTGTACAAATCGTCCGTTGACCTTCGTGCTCTGCATAGCGCCATGCTTCACCGGGGACGGAGCGCCGGACGGCCTCCGCCCCGCCACCATTCAGGCCCAGTAACGTCAGGTATGGTCCCGTTTTCTCTTCTGCGACATGCTTTGTTTTTTTGAGAGTTACCCTTAGATGATTAAGAATTATAATAATAATAATAATGATGCTAACAATAATAATAACAATGCAAATAATAATGATGAGAATATTAAAGAATAATACCTGTTAAATGTATATATAGTAATAAACTTATTAAAGTGATGGATGTAGTAATGTAAATGTTCTGTACATATGGTCTTAAATATTTATATATTTTGTAACTAAAGAATCATTATTTGTATAACATGATGTAGAGATAGGGAGACTTGCATGTTGAGTTGTTGTTGTCGTCTCATACAGAAAATAAAGTGTACTTCAATGAACAACCAGCAGGTTCACCAGCTGTTCTGATTGGTCGAGTGACACAGATCCGTTCTGCTCACAGTCAGTGTGACCCGGAAGACACAGTTCATCAACACCACGGCTCAGTTCAGGATCCACTTAAATGACCACTAAGGAGTCAGAACTCTGTCCGTAAAGAACAAACCGGACACGCTTTAAATATGCATGAATAACATTTAAACACAAACACAACAGAAGACATTCTCGTTGTTACTCGTCGTGTTTAAAGCTGTTTCCTCATGGTTACAGATAAAGATCAGGATACAGTAGTAGTATTATTATAATGTAGTATTTGGTGGCTGAGTACGTGTGACTCGTGATTCAAACGTCCAACGACTGAAGAGCGTTGTTGAGTCCATGAGTCCACATTTAATGAGATATTCTGCTTTAATCCATATCTGTTGTTCAGTCGTTCATAAACGACCGTTTGCTCTCCAGTCTGACGCGGGAATTGTGCTGAAAACTTAAATTTAGTTAAATTTCCCAGAATTCCCCGATGACCATTTTCCACGCCGTGATGACTTTGAACGCTGTCGATCTGCATCTTGGCGAGCGTCCAGTTAGGCGATTCTTTATGCCATTACTGAAATCATTTCTATATTTGGCATATTTCCCAACAGACACTTAGGACAACAGACAATTTAATCTGCCGGACGACGACACAGAACACGGCAAAAAGCTGCGGAACATAAACAGTGGCTCGGGTCCAGCGTTCACAACACCAGCGCCTGAAACGGGCTCACCTAAATGGAATGCAGCCACTTTGTAATCCAATGATCGAGGAGGAGCCGCTCCAACACAAAGCACAGACGAGTCTGATGGGAACGACATTACTTCTGCCGGTATTTCAGCCCAAACCATATAATAGACAAATACTGTGACAAAGCTTGAGGAATATAACCACCGTGACATCACCGTGACATCACCGTGACATCACCGTGACATCACCGGGGTTTTATTTTCAGGCTTGACAAAGCTCCTCCAGAGGAATGATGAGGTTATTATTATTATTATTATTATTATTATGGAAGTTTTCACAGCGAACAGGACTCCTGATGAGTGAAACTCACCTGTAAAACGTGAGTGTCCCTTTAAGAGCTGAACAGAGTAGAATATTTCATGACTGAATACACATATACACATATATATATATATATATATATATATATATACACACATACACATATATATAGTCTGGTGTGTTCCTGAATAACCTCAAACACATCTTTGACATTTCTGTGCTGCAATTTCCTGTCATCGGCTGACATTTACGCTGATATCGATATTTCTATAATAAGATCATATCGGCCACGTGTCTGTCGGGCTTTAGGTCAAACATCAGAAGGACTTCTTCCTCCTTCTACGAACACTTAAACCCTCCTGACAGGTCCTCCTGACAGACAGGTCCTCCTGACGGGTCCTAGTCCTCCTAACGGGTCCTCCTGATGTATTCATGTGTTCATGCTCTGACTTGATTTCGTTTTGCCCATACAGCCATGAATAAATCACTGAAACTATTTTAACCACATGTTTAATATGCCGTCAACAAAATTAAACCATTGTGATACAAACAATAAAAAATAAGCACGTCAACATTAATTTGACTCATAAGCAACAACCAGTGTATAATTTTACCATAATCATCAAATCTCAAAATCAGTCAGAGTTTACTTTAAATCACCGAGGAGGAAGAGAATACGAACGTATTCCTTCTACAGGAACCAAAGCCTCTGTAGAAAGGTGCATTCAGTGGAGCGTCGCTCTCCACCAGGTGTTTCTGCAACGACCACCGATCGTCACCTCAGTCGTTAGCGACAAAGTTCGTCTCTGACGAAATCTGAATCCGTGTTTGCGCATAATCGTCCACCTGCACCAATCCAAATGAATGATTTCCTCTGATTAAAAAAGCCCGTATGGGCGCTTCCCCTTAGGCTACGTAGCTTTTTAAATGATATGATGTAGGCTGTTGGTGCAGGTCTGAGAGTGTTTTCTTCAGCACACTTATATGATTAGAGAGGCTGCTTTCAGGAATTGTAATCGTGAGACAACGTGAGACATCGAAGCGGCTGAACTAAAGACGTCTCTCTGCTGAGTAGCAGCGGACAGCAGCTCTGCTATGTTCACATTTTAGAGAGTGTAAGTAATAATTTCCTCATAAATTATGTATTATTTTACCCACCTGCAACCCATTTGCTATTAATCAGAATGTTAATTTTTATGACCCGACCTGGCCGATCCGCTGGCGGCGATGCACTCGGCTGTTTTATCACCAGGAGTTGTTTAAGAGTAGTGAGCAAGGAGTCAGCAGTCAAACAATGAAAGGTGCTTTGAGAAAGGCGTGAGTCACCAGGGGTCCTTCGAGCATGCAGGCCAAAAAACATAACCCCCAAAAATGTGAATCCGTTCGCTGCAGCAGAATGTGAGATTAGCCACGGACAGACACGGAGACGCACACTCAGTTTCACGCACTCACGAGGGAGATCACTCCCCTGGCGGAGAGAACAACAAAAGCAGCGTTTAATCACGTGAAATAGTATCATGAAATAATTTACGTTATCAAATATTACCAGTAGGATCAAAGCGAGGAGGAGGAGCGAGGAGGACTAGTGCGGCGGCTCCCTGGAGTCGTAGTCCTCGATGAACCTCTCCATGCCCTCCACGCAGCGCTTGCCGATGTCCCGGAGGTTCTCCTGCAGCGCCGACTGGATGGGACGCTCCAGGGACGGATCCTTTGCTATCAGCATCTTTGCCACAAGGCCAAACATTTCACATTCCTGATAGTACACCTGCAAGACACACATCAGGGATTTGAGGACAAATGCGTAGAAAGGGGGGGGGGGGGGGGGGGGACAGGGACAGACACACGGGACGAACAGAAGAGGAAGTGTTGGAGGGAGAGGAAGGGAGCAGAGTGAGAAGTCTTGTCATGCGTTTTCCAATTCCCACTGAATGGATTACCATGGCTCACATGCAGACTGTTCACGGGTTTCCAGTGTCCCTGTGTTCACAGTTTTGTGGACATTTTTGCATCGGCTACCTGTTGACTCTATGAACAGGACGAGATGAGACACAGAACAACCCCCCCCCCCCCCCCCCCCGTGGTCTACATCCATGACAATCTTCAGGGTCACAGGTGGGACTGGATGTCGGTAAGGGTTCAGCTCTGGGGGACCCTGAATCTGAAGAGCTGGACCTCTGGGTAGACAGTGTGGGTTTGATTGGACATCTGTGCGCCGCAGCACGTTCTGGAGCCTCTTAAAGATTATCAACTTAACTTAGCTTTTTGTTTGTTGCTGCTCGATCAGGAAATCTCCATCGATAACATCAAACGTTGACTGAGGCCGTGTTTGTGTCTGTCAGACAGGAATGAGTCTCATGTTGCCTCAGGCTCAGCATTAAATGTGTGTTTAGACAACAGAAAACAAATCTCGTCTCTCGTCTCTCGTCTCCCGTCTCCCGACGCGTTCCAAGATCTTCTCCTCTGTCGCCCGTTCTCTAATCCCAGCTTCTCTCATCTCTCCTCTTCCTCTTCCTCTTCCTCTCTAACCCTTCTCCCCAGGTGTGTGTTTGTGTAATGGCGCTCCTCTACCTCATCGATCTCCTTCCTCTTCTGCTGGATGGCTCTGTCTCGTGTCGCCGTCTGGCTCGCAGGTGAAGGAAGCTCTCCGTCTCTGCTTCGTTCTCTTTCTTTGCTCTTAGTCCCTGAGCGTTCTCTCTCCCCGCTTTGGTTCCGGTCGTTCTGAAACAAAAAAAAAAGATTAAAACCACAGTTGGAACTTTGTACAGTTTGCCAAAACCACTGATGACTGAGCTGCTAATGAACAGAAGATGACTGAAGTGAAGCTCCACACGTCAACTTCTGCGAGAACATTATGAATTCAGAATGTGTTCAAATGGTAAAACATGCCAAATAAAAGAGCTGCTAAGAAGCTAAATGAAACCCGGCACCACTTCCTGTTGAGTCAGTCTACAACGGTTTTATAAATGGTGACGATTGACCCTTTGCTAAGCCCCGCCCCCCGCTGCTACCATGGAGCCCACACTGTCACTAACTACACGTTTATGAAACGTTTCCAAACCCTCCGGGTAACGAGCTTCACTACTACACAACATTTAACCACGACGAGCTCCAAACCCACTAAAGCGGCCTGCAGATGAAAGCAACGTGGAACCACCAATGAGTCTGTGGAGCAGAACCAGAGAGTCGTCGGACCCGGGTCGGAGCTGGCCGATGCTACGCTGCGATTGGCCGGTCTGCATTCCAGGGAGGCGGCTTAGCAAAAGGTCAATTGTCTTTATTAATGTTTTTAAATCCCTTGTTCATAATTTAGAGGCCTGGTTATGCTTAGGTTCCCTCTCACCAATTTAATCAGTGTCGTTTCCAGATGCAACAGCTGCTTTCAACCAGCTGCTGATCATAGAGGAGCATTTAGCAGCTAAAGAGCCAGATGTTCCCCTCAGGAGTTGGTGGAGACCAAAGAGGAGGAGTGGATTATTGGGCTGAGGCTCATCAGGAGACCAGACGTACGACTCTAAACCAACGCTACTGTTGCTCCGTGTCTGCCCAGTGTAGATAGGAACCCGTTAGCTAACAAGATAACTATCTTAGCTTGAACCTCGTATCTTACCTTCTAACGAGCATCAGGTGAGCAGTCATTAACTCGTTAACCGCCTGATTAGACATCAAAGTGAATAAATAAGAATAATCTTATTAGAGAGGAATGCTGGAGGTAGACCTACAGCTCACATTCATCAACACCGGTGACAATGAGGAGCCTCAGACGAGCCGCTGGCCGCTGGCTTCCTCTCGCTCTCCTCACTGTAGCTTCACTGCAGCAGTGACCGGCGGTGATTCATAACGCCGCTCTGCTCCTCGCTGAGATCAGGTCGGCCAAGAAATTTATGCGATCGTTTGATTTCAGCCCTTCTTCCTGCAGCACCTGGAGCGTTTGCATAACAGCCGAGTCACTCTCTGCTCGGAGCTCAGGTCTCACCAGGAGGAGCTCACATGGACCCCGACGTGTGACGCACACTACAGAGTACGAGTGAAACAACTCCAGGATGAACCAATGCTCAAGAAACAGATCAGCTGACCCCATCTTTAATTCAGCTTTCTCTGGTTTCACAACGTCATTGAATCTCTGGTTTGGAGAGTGAAGATGTCAGCACTTCTCCTCAAATAATAATAATAATAATATGAATATATAATATTTAAATAATCCGGGAAATGGCGTTTTCATCCAAATCACTTTCATCGTCTCGTGTTTCTATTTGGTTTTAACTCTTTCGATCACGTAACGTTCAAAGACAGAATATTCGCTGGAACACTTTTAACAAAATGGAAAAGCAGAAGCAGCTTCTCTGCTGGGAGACTCACGGTGAACTGCATGTCCATGTCTCTGCTGGAGGAGGATCTGGGCAAGAAAGGTCTGGTAGCTGGAACACACAGAGACACACACACACACACACACACACACACACACACACACACACACACACACAGACACAGACACAGACACAGACACACACACACACATACACACACAGAGACACACACACACACACACACACACACACACACACACACACACACACACACACAGTCAAAGAGAGGTTGTGGCCCGGTGCTTCTCTATAGTGAGTACATGCGGCTCCTATAGGTGTATCTTTAGACCTCCATTGTTGGCTGAAGCCCTCTTATCTCTCGCTCTCTCTTCATCCTCAGCCTCCTGTTGACACTTTTCTTTTTCTTGCAATTATCTGGGTCCAACAAATCGATACGTATCTTTCAGCAGAACCTGCTGATGTTTGGGATTGCTGCCGTGTAACAGTGGGCCGCAGTGTTCTTAATGTGAAGCAATAGTTGTGTTTTGGCTCATTATACACTGCTGGCTAGGATCTCTCTCTCTCTCTCTCTCTCTCTCTCTCTCTCTCTCTCTCTCTCTCTCTCTCTCTCTCAGATACACACAAACCGGCGATGAGTCACCATCACTCAGGCACACAAAAAAACCTGTTCCACACTCACACATACACAAACACACACCTCCACAGTGCTGCAGTGTGCGCACAGATAGAAGATAGAGACACACAGTACCGACGGCTCGGTCTGTTGAGAACAACGCGTCACGGCGCTCCATCGACAACAACATCCAGTCTGTGTTAAAAGCAAGGAAACGTGACGGCACCAGCCGCGTTAAAGCGCTTCCCGTTTCCTCCCACGGACACATGATGAGGTAATGTCCAGTGTGTTCTGAGGTTGGACACACGATGTACAGTACTACACTGCATCACATCGCCACACCATCCCTCCCTCCATCGAGTCCAGGAAGAGCTTCTTATGGAACGCCGGTTGTGTTGCGACCAGAGTGCGACGACCCGCCAACCGCCGGAGACCACGGTGAGAACGCCCTCCAGATACCCCGACGCACAGAGCCCGTCAACGTGTGCACGCCTGGGCCTCTGCTGGCTTACGCTGCCACCCAGTGGTCATGTGGTGAAGCGCACGGTGAGACCAGGAAGCTTGTAGACTAGAGAGCCATATTCAATAAGATGTGTGTGTGTGTGTGTGTGTGTGTGTGTGTGTGTGTGTGTGTGTGTTCAGGGCTGAAAATAAACTCATAGATTCATACACCGTGTGGACGACAGCATGTTTACACCATAGAAATAAAAACATGGGCACTAAAGGAAGAGTTTGACATTTTGGGAAATTTGCTTATTCACTTTCTTGATGCCACTCTCTTATGCTGCTATCAATATGAAGCTTAGCTTAACTTAGCTTAGCTTAGCTTAGCTTACACACTAGCCTGGTTTTGTCAAAAGAAAGAGCCGCCCAGCGTCTCTAGAGCTCAGTAACGAACACGTCATGGCTCGTTTCTATGGCAGTATTAAGGGGCCGGACTATTTCTGCAGCAGCTCTTATCTACCGGACGTTTCCACGCCGTGTGTTGATGTGAGTAAGTAAGCGGTGAACTGTCACTTTGATCGGCATGAAATGAAATGACATGAATGGAATTCAGCCATCAATAACTTCATTATTTCCTCCCATCACGGCTGTTGTCACAGACTTTTGCAGCGGACTTGAACTCACCGCTGTTCTGTTTGGATGGTGAACTTGCGTCGGCGCTCTCTCTCTGCTCGTAGCGCTCCTTGTTCACGCGCTCCCTCTCCCTCAGCGCCAGGGGGTGAAGCTTGGGATGGAAGTGATCCCTCCGGTGGAAGTGACCCCGGGGGTTGAAGTGGTGGTACCTCTGGTTGGCGAAGCCGGGTTTGTAGAACGAGTGGTCCTCCCGTGGAAATCTGCAGCATTGAGAGAGAAGAAGAAGAGAAGCTTTCAGAACCTCCTCGTCGTCAGCGCTTAGCAGGGAGCGGTTGAGAGGAAGTGCTGCGTGTTCTCGAGGTCTTACTGAGGTCTGTGGAATCGTCCTCCAAACTTGGGCTTGTAAGCGTTGGACAGCCAGGCCCTCGGGCGGGACGGACTGCGCACTCTTCTGATCAGCCTCTTTGAGTCCTGCATCGACACGGGGAACGGTTTTCACAAGAACAACGGCACGGTCCACAGAAGAAGAAGAGGAAGAAGAGGAGGAAGAAGAAGAAGAAGAAGAAGAAGAAGAAGAAGAAGAAGAAGAAGAAGAAGAAGAAGAAGAGCACCTACAGTGGGAGACGTGGAGCCGTCGGTGGGCCTCTTGTCGACGGGCTCGTCCCCGTGTTCCCTGTGCCGCAGCATGGAGCCCTGAGGAGAAGAAGAAGCAGATAATCAGTTACTACGGAGCAGAACGTCTGTCTGATCACAGAGAGAGGAAACAGTGAGCGGATTGACTGACAACTAGTTTCATCAATTCATTTTTCAAAGAACATTCTGAAGTCCAGCTTCTGAAATGTGACTGTTTGTTTATAACAGACTGGACCTTCTATTGAATGAGATGATAATCAACATTACAATGTGTACCTGGAGACTTTAACCCCAGAGGTTTAGTGAACAATCTCATCCCTCAGTAGAGTCGATTTACTAAAGTTAGTCACTTTATTACTTTGATCATTTCATACGATTCTCTCTTCAACAGTTGAATTGGGTAAAGATTGTTTTGTTGACATTCTTTAATAAAAATAATTAACAACAATATGATGTGAGTGAGATTTAAGTGTTTATTAAATATTAAAAGAGGTCTGAGAGACTGTGATGACTTCTTTCACTCGTTCTAACATTTCATAGAGATAACAGAGAGATGACTTTCATCATGAAAAATAACGCTTGTTGCATCTATAATAATAATAATAATAATAATAATAATAATAATGATAATAATAACAATGCTGTAACATTGATTAAATGTAGCACAACCAGAGATCTTCAGAAGAAGCTCACCTCAAATAAACATGTTGTAACTTTATGAACATGATCATCCTGTCACAGACCTGACTAATGCTGAGTATCAGACATACGTTTATTCATACGTTTATTCATATGTTTATTAATTTGTTTATTCATATGTTTATACTGGAGCCAGACATTTAAAACAGGCGATCTAATTTGCATATTGGTTGTTCCTTGTGAGAATCAGGAGCTTCAGTTATTCTCAGAGAGCAGAGCTGTTATGAAGCAGTGTTCTGTGAGTGAAAAGTATTATTATTATTAGTAGTATTATTGTTATTACTCAGTGGTGCCTCGTGTGTGTCTGGTGTTTGATCTCCTGTGGTGTTATTACATCACACTGTCATCAAACAGTTTCTGTTTCTTTTATGGTTCAGATCCAGTTTGATCGACTTTGACATTTTAAAGTACATTTATTTGGTCAAAGTGCAACATGACGACTCCTTCTTCTGTTCCTTTATTTATCTGTGTTATGTTACTTTGTTATGTTCCCTTGTTTCTTTCTTGTTACCTTGTTTCTTTATGTTCCCTTGTTTCTTTGTTACCTTGTTTCTTTTACGTTACTTTGTTATGTTCCCTTGTTTCTTCGTTACCTTGTTTCTTTATGTTCCCTTGTTTCTTTTACGTTACTTTGTTATGTTCCCTTGTTTCTTTCTTGTTACCTTGTTTCTTTATGTTCCCTTGTTTCTTTGTTACCTTGTTTCTTTTACGTTACTTTGTTATGTTCCCTTGTTTCTTCGTTACCTTGTTTCTTTATGTTCCCTTGTTTCTTTGTTACCTTGTTTCTTTTACGTTACTTTGTTATGTTCCCTTGTTTCTTCGTTACCTTGTTTCTTTATGTTCCCTTGTTTCTTTTACGTTACTTTGTTTCTTTTACGTTACTTTGTTATGTTCCCTTGTTTCTTTCTTGTTACCTTGTTTCTTTATGTTCCCTTGTTTCTTTGTTACCTTGTTTCTTTTACGTTACTTTGTTATGTTCCCTTGTTTCTTCGTTACCTTGTTTCTTTATGTTCCCTTGTTTCTTTTACGTTACTTTGTTTCTTTTACGTTACTTTGTTTCTTTTACGTTACTTTGTTATGTTCCCTTGTTTCTTTCTTGTTACCTTGTTTCTTTATGTTCCCTTGTTTCTTTGTTACCTTGTTTCTTTTACGTTACTTTGTTATGTTCCCTTGTTTCTTTCTTGTTACCTTGTTTAGCTGCGTGTCCTGCGGTCGCGTGAGGTCCATGTCGGTCCGTGTGGTCGTGTTTTAGTGTCACGCGGAGTTTACTTTCTCTCTGGAGAGCGAAGAGGAACCAGGAACCAGGAAGCGCGTGAGGTTCTCCCGTTAACGTCTTCGTTCCGACCGGAGAGTGAAGTCTCCGGTACCGGGGGTTTACTGTGTCACTGTTTGAAGTCTACCGAGCTGCTCTTCGCTTCCTGCTGCAGGATGAGCAACATGTTGTTCTTCTTCTTTACTTCCCTTTTCTGCAGCCGCCCAATCAGCGTCGGTCTGCGGTCACGAAGGCTTATCAACCCGAAAACAGAGGAGTCTTCTCCAGCGCAGGCGCAGTCCACCTCACACCTGTTGTCACCTGTTTTACACACGGGCCCAATCCCAACGCCCCCCCCCCCCCCCGGACTCACGGACTTGCGGACTGTGAGGCGCGCTCCCGCGAGGTCCGCGAGGGTTTAGTTCTGTCTGTGAGATCATCGAGTGTTCGAGGCTCTCGAGGCTCTGAACACTTTACTTAATTTAGCATAGCATAAGGGAATTACCCACAAGTCATTGCAACGTGACGTTCAACAGGTAACCAGTGGACGCATGGAGACATATTTTTCCAGATATGAATATAAATGGAGCGATCCATTTTGTCTTCAGTGTCAAGTCTGACTAATGATCCATAAAGGATCAACAGAACCTCTCATTACCTGGAGACCAAACGGCTTGTTAATGAGAACACAAGGCTCCTCCAGAGATGAAACAATAAACAATAAACCACGGAGACATGGAGACATGGTCAACTTTATGCTTTGTGTGTATGACAACAGACTGATGCTCATTGATGCAATATGTTTCAAAGACATAACTAGATATGTCATATGTGTTGAAATATGGATCATTTCATACAAAGAAAAAAAAATTATATATATATATATATATATATATATATATACATATATATATATATACCGTATTTTCCGCACTATAAGGCGCACCGGATTATAAGGCGCACCTTCAATGAATGGCCTATTTTAGAACTGTTTTTATATATAGGGCGCACCGGATTATAAGGCGCATAGAATAGAAGCTACTACAGTCAAACGTTTGACTGGGGTTGCGTTATGCATCCACTAGATGGAGCTGTGCTAAAGGGAATGTCAACAAAACAGTACCGGTGTTTACCGCTATTACTTCGGCGACGCCCCTGACTACGGTAGCCGTAATGCTGCAAGCGGTGCGGCTTTGTAGTTTACCAGTCATACTGAAACATTTTGACAGAGCGCCGTGTACAACCAGTATGGATCAACCAATTAACCAATTGATCCATATATAAGGCGCTCCGGATTACAAGGCGCACTGTCGTTTTTTGAGAAAATTAAAGGCTTTTAAGTGCGCCTTATAGTGCGGAAAATACGGTATATACATTTCTACATATTTATATATGTATCCTGATATGTTTTCTGGTAGTTCAATAAATAAAGCTTGTTTTTCTATACTGAGTGAAGTAAATACGTGACAAAAGTAAAGTACAGAGTATTTACTCATTAAAATATATTATCATCAAAACATGTCCAGCGATACTCTACACACAAATACAAAGTAATCAGATTACTGACAATAGTTTATTATTTTAGAAATGTATTTATTGTTATTTTCAATTCGTAATTGTGTATCATTATATGTTGATATATGATGTCATTGAAATACGATTCCTGACGGGACGGGACCGGTATTACCGGTATTACCGGTATTACCGGTCGACCTCATGTTTGTGTTTCATGAGTCTCATTCACACGAGATAATATGTATTTCACTCAAATGTACTGAGATCATCCGTCAGTAATGTCAAGGCTCTACGTAGCATCCACTTTACATGAAAACATAATATACTATTTAATATTTACATTTAATACTATGAATATTATGATATTATATCGGCCTGTTAATGAGTCACAAAGACCTCCTGCTGTGTAGTGAGATGAGCTCCTCCGTCAGTCTGGACCACAAACGAGTGACTCATATGTTCACCTCTGTGTTCAGATAAATAAGATCGATTCATTTGTGTTTAATCTTTTATTTGACGTGATATATTTCACAGACCCTCAGGTAATAAAGACATAGAACTAAAGACATAAATACTACACACATGTCCAATGTTGGTCAAATCAACTCATGAGTACGACGAACGAAACGAGAGTTCAGTAACGTCACCTTCTGACACCCTGAGTTTAAAGAACACGCTGACGTCCCTCACAGAGGTGTAGTGTTCCTGTCTCCACCCACTGCCTCCACCCATCCCACTCCCTCCTCCCCATGGAGGGAGCCTTATTAGAACCAGACTACCTTTACATGACTTGGAGCAGAGGAGTCCTGTTCTCCGTCTCCTCAGGCCGAAGCCGTCCACCAGAGGCTCGTTTGGAGAGGTAATCCTTCCACGTTCACGCTGAAGCCCTTTGCTTTGTCCTCCTGCTGTCGCTGCTCTCGGTTTAGAGAACTTGTTTTTCTTTCTCGTCGGGTCGGTTTTGTTAACTGTGCCGTGTGAATGTTGGGCCATGCTGGCGTGTCTTTCTACTATGTCAGAGAGAAGCAGGGTTAGATTGGTTTGATGATGGTATATTCGGCTACTTCAGGACATACATGAGAAGCACATTTGTGAACGCACCTTTCTTCCTTACATGTTATGTCACGAGTGACACAGCTGCCCTCATCTGCACATACTTCAGGAGGAACATAGTGTGACAGAGAGGGGGAGGGGGAACAATCAGCTTTTTGGTTTGCTTTATCAATCCCTCATTGACTTATTGATTTAAATGTGTGAAAGTTTACTTCACGAGACGTGATACGGTGTCTTCTTTCACAGCGCCAACACTTGAATCATCCTGGCATCGTCGAGCACGAGTTTGGCCGCGAGCAAAAACATGAGGTGAGGACAAAAGTCAAAGCACCCAGAGAACATGCTCACAGGATTCTGTCTTCTTTTGTCTGCAAATCTCACCAAAAACAGACCAAAACCAACAATGTGTCGCTCGCCTCTGCTGCACTCATCCCTGAAGAAGTCTTTAAGGAATCAGGTCACAAGTGGACACTCAGTTTAACCTCAGCATTATTTTGAAGGCTAATTGTTTGTGCTGATATTGAAATGTAACGTGCTGCATTACGCTTACAGGCGTTTCCACCTCATTCATACCAACAAGTTAAGACCAGAAACAAGTCTCTGTTGCAACACAGTTCAGCAGCAGTTCAGCAGCAGCATGGTGAAGTCAGGCTTACTGCAGGGCTGTGCATTAGACTACACCAGTGTCCCAAATAAACCAAATAAACCAAATAAACCGGAGAGTCAAGGTTCACTTCCATCTATTCAGGAGGAGAGATGATAATAAAGCAGCTGGCCACTGTGGCATTCATAAAAATGTTCTTTTAGACTATGTTCTGCTGCACATTTGGTGCGCTTGTATTTACTGACAGCAGGCTGGTGGATGTCGGATGAACTCAAATAAACACGGTGCTGGTGTTCATTGTGATGGAGGAGCGTCTCAGCCGGGGAACAGACATAAGCCGAGTCAAGCTTTGACCACATGGTGAACACTTGTGTGGATCAAACACTTGTTGGTTTTGGTCTTTTCATTTGTGGACAATAAGAAGAAGACAGAATAACTCCAGACTTGAGCTGTTGTCTGAGTGCGTCCGTCGTCTTTAACCGGCTTAACGTAACATGACGGTGTCACGCAGGGTGCAGACCGTCTCCAGAGCACAAATTCTGCAGGATTTCCGTCTGCGATGTCAGGCGCTCGCAGCCAACGACAACAGAGGCCTCAAGCAGGAGTTTGAGGTACGATTTATGAAGATTAAACTTGAATGTGATGTCTGATTTGTGACGCTATAGAAGATTCATGCGTGGTTAATATCTTTGGCTCTGTGAAGGAGCTGGAGGAAGTTGGCAAAGACCTCCCCACCAGAGTGGGGGAATCGGTGGCCAACAGAGAGAAGAACAGATACCCCTACATACTGCCATGTAAGTGCAACACCACATCAACCGATGAAAGACGACAGACGGTATGTGCGACTCTTTATCTCTTTGCTTTCCGTCCGGCTGCAGACGACCACTGTCGCGTGAGGCTGTCGGTTCAAAACTCCCAACCACACACCGACTACATCAACGCAAACTTCGTGCCCGTAAGAGCTCTGTTCACCCCCTCGTTTGTCATCTCCGTCCTCCTGCTTTACCACCATGTCCGTCCGTCCGCATCTGTTCCCGTCTGTGTTCAGGGTGGAGGATCGGAGAGAGACTTCATCTGCACACAGGGCCCTCTGCACAGCACCGTGGCCGACTTCTGGAGGATGGTGTGGGAGCAGAACGTCAGGATCATCGTCATGGTGACGGCGCTGAGACACAAGGACCAGGTCTGACATTAAACCTTCTCCCTCAGCTCGTCGCTGTCACTAAACATCTCTATGATTTCACTTCTGACGTCTATGGAGAACGCTTTAGGAGTGAGACCAAAGTCAGTGGTACCAGACAGCAGAAATACGGATCATATGATGCAAATGTTGTTACAAATAATATATTTGAACTGTTAGAGACACTGTTGGGGTCTGTAGGAGACAGCAGGTCAACTGTTGATGCCACATAGAAGTGGTCGTCTGACGCATCAAGTGGTTCTAATCGAGTAATGAATCAAAATAAATTGCTGAAAATGATCTAAAATCCCACATGAAGACCTCGAGGAACCTCAGAGAAGAACCCAAACGTTTGACTCTTGAACAGTTGGTCAACAGATGCTCTTTGTGCAGACTGGATGGTGAGCAGGTGATCTGAAGGTTGTACCTGTCACAGCCAACACTTACCTGTATTTAGGTGCTAATATGATTCTCTGCTCAAGAACAAAGTGAGAAACACACTCAGAGTGTGTGTGTGTGTGTGTGTGTGTGTGTGTGTGTGTGTGGCTGCTAGTTACATCATCTTACTCTAATAACATCATTTTCCTATTTTCAAATTGTAATTCTTAGACATTTTGGGGAAAAGACTGACTCTCTGTCTGTACACTGAATACGAAGCTACAGCCAGAAGTTATGTTAGCTTAGCATAAAGACTGAAAATAGTAGGAAACAGCTAGCCTGGTTTGAGCCTCTCAGATAAACATGAGTTAGTGATCCATTGTGGTGCTGGTGGGCCGATTTATTTTTAAAATCTAGAACCAGAGCCAGGCTAGTTGTTTCCCTCTATTTCTAGTCTTTGTGCTAAGCTAAGCTAACCGCTGCTGACTGTAGCATCATACTCACCGTACTGATATGAAATCAATCTTCTCATCTGGGAAAGAAAGTGAATGAGAGTAAATGTCAAACTCTTCCTTTAAAGTGCATTCTGTCCCCCCCCGTACAGGTGATGTGTGATAAGTACTGGCCTCAACGGGGGACAGTTCACCACGGACTGATCCAAGTGACGACAGTGACCCGCAAACAAGGCCCAGATTATTTTATCAGCACCATTAACATCAGACAGGTGAGCAAAAGAAACGTCCATTTACACTGACCGCACCGGTAGTTGATCAGAGAAGAAGAAGAAGAAGAAGAAGAAGAAGAAGAAGAAGCCTTGTGTCCGACTGAAGGAAAGTGTTTTGTGTTTCAGAGAGATTGTCCAACAGACCGGTTAATCACACACTTCTACTACCCTTCCTGGCCGGACCGGGGCGTCCCTAAAGACTTGTCCTCATTCGTGGCCTTCACTGAGCATGTGCGGCAGGAACTGGAAGCGGCTCCACGCCTCGGGCCGGCCGTGGTGCACTGCAGGTGTGACCTCTGACCTCCAGCCCATCACCCCGTGGAGGTTTTTTAACACTTCAGACGGTGTTTGAAGTCGACCCTTCTGTTTGTGTGCTTCAGTGCAGGCGTGGGGCGTTCAGGGACATTCGTGACGACGCTGTGGCTCATGCAGCTGTGCGCGAGGGGCATCCCGCCGGACGTCCGGGCCGCCGTGCAGGATCTACGGCTGCATCGCATGTGGATGGTCCAGAATCTGGTCAGTCCAGTAGTGAGATTCACCTGCAGTGGTGGAAGAAGTATGGAGATCCCTTACCGGCAAAACGTCCCGGGTTCAAAGCAGGAGCAGCAAAATGAAGATGTCAGAAGGTTGTAGTTCAGTACGGGAGGCTACTCACTATGGAGGCCTTAACTTAGTGAGATTATATCAGAATGATATATTTAAATCATTGTGTTCTCCATTGCTTAGTAAATTATATATTTATATTAAATCCAATGGAAGAACCTCATTGGTTTATTGTGGAGGGAACCAGTGACGTTAACTTCCTGTCTGTCTCCTCTGAGCCTGCAGTGCTATGTGTACTTTCATGTACTCCTGCAGTACTACGTGTACTTTCATGTACTCCTGCAGTACTATGTGTACTTTCATGTACTCCTGCAGCACTATGTGTACTTCCATGTACTCTATGAATCTGTCTCCTCCACTCACTGATGCTCTCCTGTCTGGTCCTCACCACCTGCTCGTTGGTTCCTCTGTGTTCTCAGGATCAGTACCTGTTAGTGCATCAGAGTCTGCTTCACTGGCTCAGTGGAGGAACCTCAACACGGTGAGAAGACAGAGACCAGCTCCCAGAGAGCGCCGACACACCGCAAATTCAATCAGCGCAGGCAGCGTGTAATTACTCACTGTAAGGAAATATGATGTATTCATGTTGGAGTTCTCTCTTCCCCAGCTGGCCACAAACTCAGGGAGCCAGTTCAAATATTAACAACCACGCTCCAGATCCAGCCCACGGCTCCTCGGGTCAGAGGAGGAGACGCCAGCGTCCTCGACAGACGGCTCCAGGAGAGCGACAGCAGAACCCGATGCAGCTGCTGAGGAGGCTGCTGCCGTCCTCGTCGTGGTTTAATCCCGGCTCTCACTCCTCCTGAAACCCCCGGACTGTAAAGTAACAACCCAAACGAGCAACGCTCCGGGTTTCAGAAAGCACCAGAGACACTGCTGTGTGCCGCGAGAGCGGCCCGACCACCAGCAACAGACCCTGGTGGAGAAAGCACCGACGCTGCGGTCTGCACTGCAGCCAGAAGGGAACATAAAGGACGTAACCGGCCCGTCAGGTCGGACCGGCTCCTCTACTAGAAGGAGTCGCCGTGACGACGACGACAACAACAACAACAACAACAACAACAACAACAACAACAACGACGAGGAGGATTCTCTGTCAAACACAGACGGTGTGATAGTTCTCGTCTCTCAGTTTGCCTCCACTGTTGATGAAGGGATGCTGAGAGGTTACTTTTTATTCATGTTGTTTTTAAATCGTCGTGCATTATCTCATAATCACACTTTAGTTGGGTGAAGGGTGCAGACCTGCTGTTAAAAAGGCAGACGCACGGTGTAGTGGCTGTACAAAAAGAGTCATGTTTCAAAAACACACAGGCACTGCTGTTCTGCTTAATGACTGGAAGCCATTACAGTACATGGAGGAGCTATGAGTTACACTAGAGAACATGAACAGGGCTAGCCCACCTCTGAGAGTCTGTCATCTGTCCTGTAATAAACATGTATGATACAAGAGAGAACTCATCCGGGGGAGGTTTTCTGGGGGGTGAAGGAGGATCCAGCAGCGGTCCCTCTGCTGCGTCTCCACCATGTGGTAAGTGCTAGTAGCTGCAGGGAGAGCGGCGACGCTGGGCTGCAATAAAGTCCGTGTCCTGGTGTGACCTGATGCTGCTGAGAGGGTCCAACGGCAAGCAGGAGGAGATCACACAACGTGAAGAATGAGCTTTTAAACCGGTGTTTGGCTAATTAATGCAGTCTTTAATACCGGGGAGGTATTTCACTGTGACACTCGGTCACCAAGGCAGACGAGAGGAAGTAGAGCAACACAGGACGTCTGTGAGAAGCAGCACAGCGCCGGCCCACCCACTGAAAATATATATATATGAACTATATCACACATTCAAACTCAACAGGGAATGAAAAATTCAGATTATTGGTAAAAAGGAGAACCAACAGTTAAAATAAGGTTTAAATTAGAGTTCAGGTCCAGTATGAAGATGAGACGGATTGTTCTCTGAATCGGTTGTATGTACAGTCCGTGACGTACGACACGTGATGAATATAAAACATATACATGCCCCCCCCCTCCCTCCCCAGAGGGCTGCCGATAGTGAGCAGTCAAAGGCTGGTGAAGAGTCCGGTCTCCTCTCGGGCCACTAGTGCACGCTCTCCGACAGGTTCACGGCTTCCTGGATCTCGCGGATGACGAGGATGCGGGCGAGCATCTGCTCCAGCTGTTCTTTTGGGATGGGCTGAGTGGAGTACCAGATGGGGCTGTTGGGAGCCACCACGGGCTCAGGGGTCAGGTAGAAGGTGTCGTTGCGACCTTTGGCGCTCTGCGGACTGACGGAGAACACGCGTTATTATTTTACTCTCTTCACCAGGTGTCAAAGCCACAGATTCAGCCCCGTGTTCAGAGCTCGACGGGTCAATGTTTACCATTTGAAGAGGTAGAAATCGTAGAGCTTGATGGGACATCGCAGCGGGTTCTCTGGGTCCTCCAGCTGCTCCGAGTACATGTCGTCAGTGACTGAACAGAGAGGAGAACACAAAGAGTACACGACGCGTTGTTGGTCCTTCATAGAGGGAATAACACGACGACAACAAGCTTACCTTTCTGTCCTATGAACCTCTCCGTTGACTTCAGGTAGCGGATGCTGGTGCTCTTGTCTTTGGGGTTGTTGGGACTCTTCCTGGTGTGTCTCAGCACCTTAGAGAAGGCCACTTTTAGATGCTGGTCCACTGTCTTCAGGTGGAAATACCTGTTGAAGGAGATGCAGTGTTAACTATGAACGTCAACTGATTTGATCAGGGGAGACAGAGCAGCAGGCGTCTCCTGCAGGTTTCTATGTTGCTGATACGTGATGAAGTGCATTGATTTGTTCATTAGGTGTTATATTAACAACATTTGATTGATTATGTACAGAGACATGAGACGGGCAATATTACGTCTCGTCTATTAAACATAAACATAATGAGTCGTGGCGACTGAAGTCGACTCACTTGGTGTTGAAGAACATGAGAGTCGTGAGCAGCGTGGAGGGAGAATGAGCTCCCAGCTGTTTACATTCCCACAGCATCTCCTCCGTCACATGACTGGGGATGATGTAACCTGGTAGAGGAGGTAAAGAGAAGATTTGAAAAATGATTTAATCAACAGATCTGTAAAACTCAAGTTTCAATCCTGTGTTTACCAGAGAAAAAAAGCTTTTAAAATGACTAATCTCCAGTCGACTAAAGTGGTCAATTAGGTGAGTAAGCGGGGGCAGCGCGACCTTTGATTAATCAGCAACAGGTCTGTTACTCTGAGTGATTGTTGCACATTTAGCTCACAACACAACCACTGCAAACACACAAAACAATCCAACTAATATCTACAGCGTCCATTTGTCAGCAAGTAAAATGAGCGTTTTATTGAGAGACGCTGTGCAAACACTGGACACAGACTGTAAAGTGACGCTCAGCTGCTAACGGACACCACAGAACACATGTGGGAAACCAAACAAACCAAAACCAAAGCTGTGATTGGCGACATCCTTAATATCCGAGACAATATCAGAACGTTGATTATAGAGGAGCCTTTAAGACCACACAAACATTTGAAACAGCTTTTGTCCACACACCTAGCGGATGAACCGACGACCTCCAAGGCTCCAGGATCTGGTGCAGACTGTGAGCGAAGCGAGTGTAGTACTGGTCGGAGAAAACGTCGTCCACACGGCCGTTATCAAACAGATACTGAGGGGACAACCGGACAGCGCTCCCACGTCAAAACTCAGGACCAGCAGGGATGGATGGATGTGTGCGCGTTTGTGTGTGATACGCTTACTTTTTGTATGCACAGAAATACATAGTAGAGAACATCAGCCTCGTAAGACTCCTCCTCCAACCCCCGAGCATCTGTCGTCATCAGAGAGAGGCCCATGCAGAGCTCAGCCACCGCACACGACACCAGGTCCTCCTGGAAACGCAGGGCCTGGCGTCCTAAAACACACACACACACACACACACACACACACACACACACACACACACACGTCAGTGATTGGGTTGACAGAGAGGAGACTATGGACATACACACATGTGCATCAAAGACAAAGTGTTGTCTTACGGCCAATTGGCGCTAGTTTATTGGAGTCTGATTTTTCCAGCTCGGCGTTCTTCCTCTGAGCCCAAAGCCGCCACACTTCCAGCCCCTCCTCTGGCTTCAGAGTGGCAGGCAGCAGCAGCTCCTGCACCTGCACCTGCTGCTGGCCATGGCCATCTATCTCCGCCACCACCGTCTGACCCTGCACAGACACAAACACACCAACACCGTTACCTCACGCACTCAAGGCATACATGCGAATATGTGCGTCCGGCTCAAATGAAAGAAAGACGTAGCAATACAACACCTGTGTCAGCACCTGCAGATGCTGCGCGTCCTGCCCCGACAGCCCTTGTGTGTGCAGCACCTGCTGCTGTGGATCCCAGATAAGGGACTGCGTAGTGTTGGAGTAGCCCTGTACTGCCACCGGGATGTGGATGTTCCCATTCATCAGCTGGGCAGGGAACAGCGTGTTTGCAGAAAGTGTGTGCACCACTTCTTCCTGGCCTCCCATTCCCCCGGAGCTTGTGATGCTGGAAACGGCCTGCGCCGTCTGACTCTGGCTTTTCAGCTTGTCATTTTCGACGGTGACCTGCGTCGGCATTGTGGTCATTGTTGTAGTGTTCGGCCCCGCGACCTGCATTGTTCCATAGGCTTCCTGGGGGATGGCAATGTGTGTGACCTGCTCGCGGCCTCCGGAGCCGGCAGGAGCAGAATAAACAGGGATTGTCCAGGTCTCCCCCGTGGGGCTGGTGATGGTGCCTGTAGCGCTGTAAAGGTGGGAGCTGTCCACCGTTAGGAGGTCCGGCCGCAGGGACACGTAACTTTGCTGCTGTCCCTGTCCCTGGGGGATGGCCAGGACCGTGGCTACTTGCTGACCAGGCAGGGCGTAGGACACGGTGATGGGCATATCAACCTTACGCTTTTTGGCCGGCTGGAGCACACCTGCTCCCTGCGATGTGGCAACGGTGGTCCCCAGTATTCTCCTCTCAATACTGTCCTGCTGCTGGGTGGGAGACAGAGCCCCCACTGTCTGGATTTGGATCTGTTGTCCTCCTGCAACGGCGGCCACCAACTGGGCTTGCAGCTGAAACACACACGGGAGCGAGATTATTACTGGTAACTAAATTAAAACTGACAACATTTGACAATCCTCCCATGATATGCGTGTGTGCTTATGAGTACCTGTTGATGCTGCTCCTCAGTGAGCTCCCCAGGCTGAATCAGCTGTGCAGTAGTCACACCTTGGAGCTGCTGATGGGAGCCAGAGGGCACCTGGAGGACCTGCCCCAGCATTTGACTCTGCTGCTGGCCCTGAATCTGCACCTGCAAATGGAGACAATAGGTTTAAAGTTGTGTAGACTAAGGATTAAATGGAACAGAGTGAAGAGATAAACACAAAGACATCGTAACAGAAAGGTACAAACCTGAACTATCTGCTGCTCTTGATTCTGTTGTACAGACTGCTGCTGAGACTCCTGCATCTGCTGCTGCTGCGGCTGGACCTGCACCTGCACCTGCATCAGAAGACAGTGTCTGTCAGAGAGCTTCTTTTCAAGCACGGAGCTCTTTAACAGATTGGTTCGGTGACCAGTCAGTGCACCGATTTACCGGACAAGCCAGCTCCAACAATGACCCTGCCACCTCAGTGCTGTCTGTGTAGATGCAGTTCGCCTCTTGCTGGTAGACCATGGTGGTGGTGGTCGTAGTATCTCCGCCTTGCTGGCTGAACTCCTGCAGGGCGTCTGGGCCCTTGCTGGCCAAGGACTCCAGGAACTCCTTCATGCGATGCTGAGGGATGCTCCGAGCCTTCTGCCTCACAAGCTCCTCGTAGGAGCCCGATCCATCCAGGGAGTTATTCATCGCTGCTGGCAGGGTCTTCTTCTGCGAGAGGAATTCATTTAGTATTGTGTTAAAGTAGCTGCAAACAAATAATTACTATTAATCACCGTTCAATAACTGTCACGGGTCAAATGCAATCAAAAAGTAAGAAGACAGCGACACGTTTACTGACGTAAAAATAAAAAACGCTGCATGTGTTACAGTGTTTACAAACGGACCAGAGGCGCCGCAGACATGATAATACGAAAGGGTTAAATCTCCCACTGTGGACGAGCAGCGGCAGAAAGCGCGGCCACTTTACAAATCCGCTGCAGAATTCAAAGCGGTGACGGAAACGGCTGCTCAATGACAACGTGCACGTTTTACACTGCGACTAAACTAACGAGTGTGTGCACAGTGCAACAGCTCGATAGCAGCTAATCTAACAGCTGATTACACAACAAGCTAGGTTAGCCAGGTATACAGGCTAAACTAGCCGCGTGTTGTTTTGCAAATAACATCCAGCGTTTAGCCACTTGTAACGCGTCCATGGGCGCAGACAGCAACACGACATCTACGTTCACATGAACGGAAAGCATCGGACACGGTGGTAGCGCTCACGTCGGTGGCGTTACAGCGACTACGTTTTTTTTCTCCTGTTACCTCCGAAGCTAGCAGGCTAACGTTAGCAGGCGCGTTAGCTAGCTAACGTTACTTCTCTTCCTCGTCCTCTCTTCTGACGAAACGACGCTCTTCTTCTACGGAACGGTGAAGCGAAGCGCTACCGACGCCGCTTTAATTCTTCAGCGTTCTTTATTGTCGTTAGATGGCGAACTGTAGTTTTTTTTTCTTTTTCTTAACTACTCATATTTCGCCAGGGCGCCATCTTAGAACAGCACCCTCTGACCAATAGGAGAGCGAGTTGCAACCATCGCGTGTCATCGCGGTGTTTGCGCACCGTGACATCGCGACAGCTGACGCTCGCGGGATGGACCGTTAAAGGCGACACACGCGGGGCTAAGTCTCCGTCAAGATCAGTTAGATGTCGGTCCACCTTAAAGCCCCGTTGTGCCAGACCGCCGCTCCTAGTGGTTCACTGGCTCCGGGATCTTTTAAGGTGGACCCGGAGAGATGCGCTGAATAGACGGGTGGTGCTCGGGCTGCTGCGGGCAGCTGAGGGTTAATTCCCACACGTTACAGTTCAGCGTGGGTCTGCGGTTCTATCACTTAATATCTGATTTAGTACTTATTTTAACTTTCTACTAAAAAAGAAAGAGTTTTACTCTCTTCACATATTAATATCCTTATTTTTTTTTTACTATTTTGCAACTAAAACTTGTGTATTATATTTACTCTTCCCTCGCAAAGCTTCTGGTTTAAGTACAAATACCCCATTCTATTAAATTGATATCAGTTTTGGCTCAATAGTATCAGTGATTATGCGATTATTGGCCTGGGACTGTTTTCTTTCTCTAACATTACAGCTGACGTTATCTCGTGTTCTTGGTCGTAAAGGTCGTTACAGTTGAGTGACGGCCTACGGTCTCCTGAACTTAAGACATTTCTTACTGAAATAAACATATAAACACATTTATTATTACTGTCACCCTCCCTTACATTGAATATTGAAGAAGGAGTCATTATTCAGAGCCAAAATATTATAGCAAATCAAGTCAAACATTTTGATTCTCACACCAACATATCATCTAAAATACCACCAGTAGATTATTAATTAACAGCTTCATGGACTATGAACAGAGACGTTGTTTTCTCATGATTTATTCTCGTCTCCTGTCTAAAGGACACAGGTGCGTCTCTGTGTGAGTCTTTAAAAAAAAAATGCACACGATGGTTCGGCAGTGATCTTTAAAAAAGTAATGAATGGCATTTGAAAGCATCTCCTCTGTGCAATATTACATGAATATACACACGGTCCTTAATGATCAAAGTTGCATACATTCAACAAAGAAGAAACACCGCATGTGAATCTTATTGACACAGATCCATGAAAGGGAACCGCGTTGTAGAAACCGGGGTGTGTAAGTGTCACAGCACCTCATGTGATTCAGCCTGAGCGTTCTCTCGTTAAAACGACACCTTAAGTGACTTCATAGCTATTCGGACGTGTGTCTGTGAGCTCGTGGGAAGCAGGAGGTGCGGCTCGATCGGTCGGAGGATCAGATCTTCCCGGGGTCTTCTTTGAGGGTGACTGTTCTGTTGAAGACGAGCTGCAGGGAGAGAACAGATTTCAGTTACACTTCACACTCAGAGTAGATCATCGGTTAAACTGAAACACAACCGTTCCGCGGTTCTTTCGTCCTGCTGTACCTTGTCTGCGGTGCTGTCGGGGTCCAGGGAGAAGTAGCCAACTCTCTCAAACTGGAACTTGTCTAAAACCTTCGCTCCCTTCACGGAGGTATCCACTAAGGCACCGCCGATCACATGCAGGGAACTCTGAGTAACACACAGGAGGAAACACGTTAAACAACCAGGGCTCTGGTCGATGGAGACCGTCGCGGCGCGTCGAGGTACTCACAGGGTTGATGTCGGTCAGGAAGCCGTTGGGAACAACAGACTGATCCTCTGGGTGTTTGTGCAGGAACCTACAGGACAGAGAGACCTTTAGTTGAACTGACTTCTCTGCATGGAATATATTTTGGGATCGACAGCGAGTGTGACTTACAGTCTGTCATAAAGGCGCACTTCACACGTCAACGGCTGGCTGACCCAGTGGATGAAGGCCTTTGGTTTCTCTGCGCTGTCAGAACTGCAACAGGTCACCTCCAGCTCCATCACTTTACCCCGAGCGTCCTGAGAGACAGAAAGGGACGTGAGCAGGACGTGATGGGAGGACGTGGACCAGGAGGCAGAGACGTCCACAGAGGGAAGCAGACACGAGATCAGACACCTAGCTGACTCTACAGACTCTATATAAGAAGTAGTCTACGTGACTTCACCCACTGGTTTTTGAACTACAGTTTCGAGGCCTCGACTTTGACATTCTGGCCGTCGCCATCTTGTTTTTTTGCAACCAAAAATGACACAAGAGAGTGGAGCTACAGTAAGTACCACCAAACGCTGAATAAGACGTTTTTAGGCGACCAAAAGGAGTGAAAACACACCGTGAAAGGGTTAACGTAGTAAGAAGAGAACACGACAACTCCCAGACCTGTCAATCAGCGTGTAGCCCCGCCCCTAAAGCATCCCCTCTTTATGGTCTGTGTGACTCTAAATGGACCACAATGTATAATGTTCACTGAGGGAATAAATTGGCTTCATCTTTCAGAGCTGGAGGTTGACGCCTGGTTGGATCACATCAAACAAACACATCAATAAAATTCTCTCACACAAAGCGAGTCGTCTTAGCATCTGAAGAGAAGCTGTTTTAACTGATCCTCCCACCCTGTTTCCCGCCTCGCCTCACGAGTACATTACTCGTCAAACCAGGTGTGGTGAAACTGGTTTGACCACACCTCCAGGTATTGTGAGTCTTACCTTGATGACCTTCTGGAAGGAGATGACATACCCAGCATGCCTCAGACCTACAGGCTGGTCTGGAGTCAGACGCTTGTAGCCTTTCTCCATCACCTGCAAGAAGCAGAGTCAGCGATCCAACAACAGAAAACGGCACAAAGAGTCTGCTACTTCCATGTCTTCTTCTCTGACCTCTCTGAAGTCACTCTGGTCAATGAAGATCGTGCGAGTGAACGGGACGGCGTGGCTGCCTCTGGCCTCGTTGGCAGGAAAGTCCGGCACTCGTACGTCTGACTGAGACACAAGAGGACGACAGAGGGAATGTTCAGCGCCGGGTGAGTTCAGGCGTCACGCAGACATGCGGGGTATTTACGGACCTTTGCGTTCTCAGCGAGGTTGGTGATGGTGACTTTGAGCGGGTCCAGCACGGCCATGGCTCTGGGCGCCGTGTCGTTCAGCACGTCCCTCACACACGCCTCCAGGAGGTGGGGCTCCGTCGTCGTCTGAGAAACCGTGACTCCGACCTGCCGACAGATTTTAAAAACGCGTCATTACAGCGAACCGTCCTCGCGCACGTCATCGCTAGTTCCTGCTCCCGTCCACGCTGCGTACCCGAGCGCAGAAGTTGTTAATGGCCTCCGGTGGGAAACCTCTCCTCCTCAGCGCGGTCAGAGTGAAGAGTCGGGGATCGTCCCAGTCTCTGCAACCACAAAACAAACCGTCACCAAACAGCTTCTATGGAGCAGAAAGACCGCTGCTGTGGTTCAAAAGCCGCACACCGGACCAGTGAGAAGTCCACATGGTTTGACTTCAGTCCGTCCGAGAGGTCTGAGGTGTTCGTACCAGGAGTGGTTATAGCTATTAATACACAGAAGCCCTTTTCAGACATGGATTTCATAGCATTGCTGTTAAAGTGTTTCTTTTGTCATTCAGTGTGGAAGGTCTCGTCTCGGCATCGATCACATTCACACTCGGTCTTGTTGGTTCTCTCGGTGCATCGTCTGATATTATTTCTGTTAGCGTCATCACTGTGATCTCACTCATAGGGAACACAAGGAGGACTCCTCTGCAGAGCCTCTGGATTACTTCATCACGGTACACTTCAGCTGTACAACCACTAAAAGAGGTTTTTTGTGGGCGTTTTTGTGTGAATGTGGATCTTTGAGGAGTGACTCTGGCTTGCATGCTCCACATTCTACTGTTAGTGAGTCATGCAGTGTGGGACTAATGCCGGTCTCGTCTCGGTCTGGTGTCCGTCTCGATGCGCTCTGGTCTTTGTCTCGACTCAGTCAGGAGAGTTTAGGAGGTCTTGACTTTTACATAAATGTTTGTCATGACAGAACAAGAGGCACAATCCAGCACCATAGCATTACAATAACCTGTAGTGTGATATAGTTAGTCAGCTACAAAATGCATTTGATTTAAGGAATTCACTCGTCATCCAGTTGCCTCAGAAGCCTTCAAGGTTACTTAAAATATAAAACAGGAGGAAGAAGAAGAAGAAGAAGAAGAACTCGACTCTTTCCTCAGCTCAGGATATCTGACAATATCCCAAATGTAAAATGAGTATAGAACACTGCATGGAACTCACTGGATCATTATTATTAGGAGACCATCGTTATAAACTCGATGGATGTTTAGTTTGGTTGACACTAAATACAGTCAGTATCGATACAGTACATAGTACACTATAGTACACTAAAGAATAGTATGTTGTAATTCTTTCTTAGAGCCAATCATACTGTTGTCATGTAATACAGTTTAAAGAAGTCACTTTTCTACCTGACGACGCCGGTCTCCACCAGTTTGATGATCTTCCTCTTCGACACGACGGTGTAGGTGAGGTTCAAGCGGCCGTACTCCCACTGAACCGGACAGTACAGGTCCAGAGCGTTGCACAGCCAGAAATACGAGGAGCGCCTGTAGACGAACACAAAGGGAACCAACGGAGACGGTGAACTCCACGATGCATTCGTGTTAAAGCTACGACAGACGGCCGAGGAGTTCGCGCGTACCTGGCCTGAAACTCTTTGGTGCAGAGTGAGTGCGTGATGTCTTCAATAGAGTCACACAGGCAGTGGGTGTAGTCGTAGGTGGGGTAGATGCACCTGCAGAGAGAGATGTAAAGGAAACACAGCTTGCAGAGGGAGAGTATTTAAATGAAACCATCTGGGGGGAAAAGTACAACAGATTCGTACCATTCGTCTCCGGTCCGATGATGCGCCGTGTATTTGATCCTGTACGCCACGGGGTCCAGCTTCCCGTCCTCCATGACGGTCTTCATCCTGAGCGTGGCTTCTCCCTCGGCAAACAGCCCCTTCTTCATCCGATCAAACAGCACCAGCGACTCCTCCACGGGTCGGTCTCTCCACGGCGACGGAGGAGAGTTGTGGCCCTTCAGCTCCTCCCCTTTCTGGTGGCACACGTACGCATGACCCCTGAAACGAACACAAGTGGAGCGTCGTCTACCGGCTTCTTCACCTCCATCTTCACCTTCACCTTCACCTTCACCTCCACCTCCACCTCCACCTCTACGTACCCGCGGCTCCTACACTCACCTGCGGACGAGGTCCACCGCGAGGTCGTAGAGTTGCTGGAAGTTGTCGGATGCGTGCGTGACGGCATGAGGTTGGTAGCCTGCGTATTAAGAGTTGATGAGAATCTATCCTCATGAACGTGGAGCGTACCTGAAGCTGTCATCGGATCATCGTCATCGGGTGTAAATCGACAGTCAGACTCACCGAGCCACTCCACCATGTCCTTGATAGCAGTGAAGTACTTCTCCTCCTCCTTCTCTGGATTGGTGTCGTCGTACCTCAAGAAGCAAATTCCGTTGTTTGCCTACAAGAAGACGGACGTTTAGCAGAGAGCTGCTGCAGCGGAGAGGAATCAACCAAGTGACAAATCTAAACATGTATCAACCAAGTGAACCCTAACCAGAGAAAAGGTAGAAAAAGGATTGCATGTAAAATATAAATATTGAATATTTTGTGTTTTATCAAACTTACATTTACATGTTGTATTGATCTAGTATAAGTGTCTTAAGAATGATGCATCACAGATATCTATTAAATGAATGTTTAAACGGTAGCGCTGGTAAACACGGGGCTGGGTTATCCGGCTGTAGAACTTCTTCGCCGTCCTCTGATGGTGCCGGAGAACAGAAAGACAAACCTTTGCATAACCAAAGTTGAAGTTGATGGCTTTGGCGTGTCCAATGTGAAGGATCCCGTTGGGCTCCGGAGGAAAACGAGTACGAATCTAAAAGGAAATCGTAAATGTAAAAATCAATATTCATAATGATTTTCAAGTTAATGCGTTTCTTCTCCGAAGGTAACATGAAGTTTGTACCTGTCCTCCCGTGTTCTCCATGTGCTTCTTAAGCAAGTCCATTGTGTTCGCTGTGATGACGTAGCCCTCAGTCTTATAGTTCTCTCCTGTATGACGGAGGGTTGAGGAGGAAAGATCCACATGAGTAAATCCTTTAAACTGAAGAAGAAGAAAAGAGCAACAAGCTGACATGAAACTGCTTCTCACTGTTCATCTGGTTTCTTCTCACCTGGTTTGTGGAACTTCAGCGCCTCTCCTCTGAGCTGCTCCATCAGAGACCTTCCCTCTCCAGACGTCCCCTCATCTGAACGAGCAACGAGCAAAACACCCTCAAACAAAGACACTACACTGAAGTCACCGTGCCGTCCGCTGTGCCCGCTGCTTACCAGCCGCCGCCTCCTCTTTCTTCACCTTCACCTCGCCGCCGGGCACTTTGGCTTTCTGGGGCTGCAACAAAACAGAAGATCGTGATTAGAGGAATAGTTAGAAACACTTTAGAAGATAAAATGACTTGCGTTTGTGCAGAGTTTAAATGAAAAGATCATATTTGTAATATTTGTATGGGAAATGTGAAACTACTATTAGCAGCCAGTTAGCTTAGCATAAAGACTGTAAACAAGGGGAAACAGCTCGCCCTGGTTCTACCCAAAAACAACAAAACCCGCCTACCAGCCCCAGTAACGCCGGCTAATTAATCTAGTGTGTTTAATCTGCACAAAAGAGGACCAGTTGTGATTCAACCGGTGGGTTTTGAGCCGGACTAATTACTGTTTTATCACTCAAAACGTCGAGCTAGTCCTTTAAATAATGTGACCTGCGCTACCTTCAGTTTCTTCTCCAGGTCGGCCTCGGTCTTGGGACCTAACAGGTGCAGCACCTTTGAGAACAAAGTCAGAGAAGGTTAGGGTACGCAGTGAGGACAACCCAACAACGACCACGATGAGCACCTTCTCCTTCTCCAGACACACCTGCAGGTCCACCTCGTTTTTGACGACCTTCCCGTCGGCCCACTTCAGAGCAGAGCGAGCCTCTCCTGCAACGCAGACACAAGCAGATATTTTTTAATTAACATTTAAAGGCAGAGTTGTTTAATCCTCTTAAAAAACATTTTTGTTGAAATTCTATTCACATCCTGACAGCAATCAATAAATCAAATCCTCAAATAATCAGGTAACCGGCTGTCGGGTAATAAGCCCTCAATCATTTCATTCTGCCCAGACTTAACCATAGACGAGCTGCTCTGCTCCTGCTCTGCTCCTGCTCTGCTCCTGCTCTGCTCCTGCTCTGCTCCTGCTCTGCTCCTGCTCTGCTCCTGCTCTGCTCCTGCTCTGCTCCTGCTCTCATTGAGAACTAGTGTTCTCTGTCTACGTTCAGAATAGTAGTTTGGGGGGAGTGGCTTCTGTAGAGGGATGAAGGGACGGATCTTGCTGGATTCAGTGACTGTTGGAGCTCGTGCTGTTAGCGACCTTCACTGGAAGATATGAAACTCGCTGGGCTGCAGGTTCCTCAAGATGACCAACCCTGCCTTTAAAGGTCACAAAGATATTTAACCAAGTAAGTATGACATCATACCCATTAGCAGTCCCATGTTGAAGTGGTACCTCTCCTTCAGCAGCGGCTCCTTGTGCTTCTGGATCACCGACTCCACCTGCACATTACATTACATTACAGTCATTACATTACATTACATTAACATTACAGTCGTTTAGCAGACGCTCTTATCCATGCACGACGTCCGACAGTCAGTGAAGCCGACAGACGTACGACACAGACGCACTTCTGGGGGGATTGTCAGCTCTACTTACAGCTTCTTCAATCTGCTCCGGTGTGATGACCACGCCCACTCCACATGCCTCTTCAAAGTCCCTCTGGTTGATGGGGTCCTGAGGGTGACTCTTCACGAATTCCAGTGCAGCTGATTAAAAAGAGGAGAGGAGGAGAAGTCGTTCATGTCTACACACCTTTCTCATTCATTGAATAAGTCCATGTAATCATTCATTCTGCTTCCTCCTATGCTCTCAATACTTCCCCAGCCTCCTTCAGAATGTGCACTAGGTCCATGTTTACATGTTGTTCACCATCAGTCAGGCTGCAACATGTCAATTACCTGCCAGCTGGAGCTCTGTGCAGATCTTGCAGTGCACGATGCTGTCTGAGAGGAAGGCCAGGCGCTTGAGGTCTTTAAGGCGTGAGGCCATACTGTACAGCAGAGTGCCGATGGCTTTGTCCACTCCTGACGGCCCGCGGACACGCTGAGCCTATTGACAACCGATGAGAGAAAAAGACCAGAATTCATTCATTTGGCCTTCAAAATGCATGCATGTCAACGGCTAATAGGCTGAGTCACAGTCAAACAGGGAAGTGTTGTGATGCCTCTAATCTCAAAGCTGGGAAACTTGTCAGTGTGAAAGTGAAAGAACGGAGACCCTCCCACAACAGTCACTCTGAAGTTATCCACCTCTTTAAAAGTGAAGAGGAACTGAGGGTGGATACTACAAATGAATACACGATATGTTTTCTTTACAACTAGGGAGCTACAAAGCACACTGAACGTCAGCCACATTCCACAGCTGTCGACCCAGAGCTACCCCACAACCGGTGGGTTGTACCTGAATAATTGCGTCCTTCAAGGCGCAACTCAGCGCCTCATTTTTCAGCGTTTCTTTCGCTTTCTGCTCACTGAGCCCGATGGACGTGAAAAGTGTCAACGTATCGGCCATTTTTCTACCGTATTCACCGGCTAAATCCAAGCCTCCTCTGACACGCTCCACACTCCTCACGCGACTTTTCAAGAAGAGAGAGCGGAGGGACGACTTCCTGCATACCTCAAAGAGGTACAAAAATATTAGCTAATAGGACACCGCGGGCACGGATGGCATTGACCAATCATGTATGAGCTTGGTTAAAACTACCGCCCACCTTATTTGCGAGAGCCAATCAGCAGTTGTGTTGACATCAGTAGGGAGGGGTTACCGGAATCTGTGTAATGTTGCATCAGATGGTCATTTAAACTATTCCTGAATGTTATTAAGTTGAGTTAGGACCATGAAAACGTAGTATTTGTTTTAGGTAACATTTAGTATTATGTATTATATTATCACAAGCATCTAAACGCGAAGGATTTCCTCCTAAAATACGCCCAGCTTTGCTACAGTGTTAGGTCTTTGTTGTCCATCATTATCGCCGCTAGCTAAAAACAACTCCGCGAAAGGTATTTACACTGTTGTAACGTAACGTAACGTAACGTCACGTACACAGATGTTGTGTTTCCCGTTTCCCCACTTACACGGGCTCACACTGACAGTCTGTATAAAGCCGGGGACACTGTGGAAGGTCAGCGTCCGCTTGTGTTTAACTTGTGAACAGACAGCGGGGTAACTTTTAGCTATGGCCAAACATGCGGTGCTGTCATCGGGGGCAAAAATGTGGAGATCTCTGGTCTGTGCCAAGTCCGAGCTGCGTCTGGATCTCACTCTCGCCTGCGGACAGTCTTTCCGGTAAGGGTTAGGGTCTAACTCATCACCAGACCTAATGCAGCTGACATCCTCTATGACACACGTGTTCAACCCACAGCTGGAGAGAAACTGCAGAGGGCCACTGGACCGGAGTGATGGGAGGACGAGTTTGGACCCTGACTCAGACAGATGAGACTCTCTGGTACCACGTGTACACGAGCTCAGACAGGCGGGGACAGGTACAGGTAAGGGACAGGAAGAGGAGAGCTGCTGCTTCTCTCCAGCTGGAACAGAAGTCAGAGAAGAGATTCAGAGGAGCTCTGAAGGAGGAGGAGGAGGAGGAGGAGGAGCCGGTGGCTGAGGAAGAGGAGATGCTGAGAGACTACTTCCAGCTGAACGTGAAGCTGGTGGATCTGTACAAGGGATGGGGAGCAGCAGACCCCCACTTCCAGCGCATTGCAGACGTCTTCACAGGCCAGTGTTGTATTACACAGAAAGTAATGACCGAGCCACTATTTGTTTCAAGAAATGTGTTTTAATATATATATATATTTGGTCTCTCCCTCTCCCCAGGTGTGCGAATGCTTCGCCAGGACCCCGCTGAATGTCTCTTCTCCTTCATCTGCACCTCCAACAACCACATCTCTCGTATCCACGGCATGGTGGAGCGGTTGTGTCAGGCTCTGGGCGCCCCGCTGTGCCAGCTGGATGAAACCTCGTACTACGACTTTCCTTCCCTGTCTGCTCTTGCAGGTGCTGTGTTCTCTCTCCACAGACCGACAGTGGACAGTTTATAATGTCTCTTGGTGTCAGTGGTGCAGGCTTCACAGTGATGTTATTCACCTCCACTGTTGCTGTAGTGACTAGCATGTTACTACTGTGTTTATTGCTTCCTAAAGTTTCCATGCAGCTGTAAACCTGCTGAGTCACGTTCACTTGCCAAACACGTGTTGTTTCCTACGTTTCATCCGGCAGGCGACGGCGTAGAGGCCCGCCTCAGGGATCTGGGTTTTGGATACAGGGCTCGGTTCCTTCAGCAGAGCGCGGCGCAGATTTTGGACACCCACGATGTCCAGTGGCTCGACGGCCTACGGAGCGCCTCGTATCTGCTGGCCCGCGATGCTCTGCGTACTCTCCCCGGCGTTGGCACCAAGGTAAGAGTAGCCTCTCACGTGTCGGGTGAACTTGTAACAGCGACGTGTAACCGAGGCTCTGCGTCTCCCTGGAAGGTGGCGGACTGCGTATGTCTGATGTCTCTGGATAAGACGGAGGCCGTGCCCGTAGACACGCACGTGTGGCAGATCGCTAAACGTGACTACAGCTTCGCTCCTGGCAGCGGACAGAAGAGCATCACGGATAAACTCCACAGAGATCTCGGTCAGTAGTCGTATGCGCCTCATCAGCAGTGTGTTCACACTGAATGGTGGTTCTCTGGTCATCGTTGACACACTTGCATGTAACATTTCTGCACAGGGGACTTTTTCAGGAAACTGTGGGGTCCTTATGCCGGGTGGGCTCAGTCGGTGAGTGTTACCAGCAGTGTTGTCTCTATATCAACATATATATATATATACATATACATATACATATATACATATATATACATATACATATACATATACATAAATACATATATATATACATATACATATATATATATATATGTATATGTATATGTATATATATAATCTATATCTGTATCTGTTTTAGGTGCTGTTCTGTGCCGACCTCAAGAAGTTCCAGAAGCTGAAAGAACAGGGAAACCTGAAGCGGCCGAAGAAGAAGGAGGAAGATGATGATGAGGAAAAGGTGACGGTCGCTCGCAAGGTCATCAAAACTGAGACGGAAGAAAATGGAACCGTGAAGAACACGAAAACCAAGTCGACACGTCACGAGAAACCAAAGACGTCCGTCTAGAGAGAGAGAGTGATGTGAGGTAGACGAGCTTCTTACATCAGCACTACAGGACAATACCACAATATATGAAATACATAAACGGCATATTTATCATGGTAGAAAACTCATTACTGTAAGAAGATTCTCAGGGTTTTTGTTTATGTTGTTTACTGTGACCTCTTCTATGTCTTCTTCTACTGTAGTCCACTACTACAGTAATACTACAGCACTCTTTTTATAATAAAGACAAAACAACTTATGGGATTATATTATTATTATATAAATCATATGATATTTTGTGTGTCTGTGAGAGAAAGTCCTCTGAAAGCATCAGCATCACATCCTCTCTCCTGCTACATGTTACCAGAAGAGGCCTCTAGGTGGCAGTGTGCATTGGAAGATAAATAATACAAAATGATATGACCTGAAGTGGGCCATTGGCTTTATTTATGTTTTATATCAGAACAACAAATGAAAGGGTGAACGCTCTCCGCCACGCCCCCCTGGCTCCTGTTACACAGCGCACCAAACACGTCACGGCATCCGCTCGCATGTCTGCAAAGGTCACCGGACACCAGAGCGGTGCGTTGTGTTTCTGCCGTGCATTAAAATGGTCCGTCGGATGGTACAAAGCTGCCGTGGTGTCTGAATGTTTACAGGCGTTGACTGTGTCAGCTGATCTGTTTATAGCAGGGATTGCGGTTATTTGCTGTCACTGCTCGGGGGCTTGTGTGACTGTCTCTGGTGACAACATGAACATGTCTCCAGGATGTTTGACCTATTACTGTCCCCGCACGGCAATGGCCGAGCAATATTTATAGTTTGTTTAAAATACATACTGAGAAACAGCGTTACATATATATATATATATATGGAAGCATCTTCCTTGCCCTGGTTTAGAAGCAGTATTTTCTGACATGTTGGCCTAAGTGAGCAGGTGCATCATGTGTGTGTGTGTGTGTGTGTGTGTGTGTGTGTGTGTGTGTGTGTGTGTGTGTGTGTCCGACCGTGCATTGTCTTGCATCCATAGATTTATTTGTGGAAGTTTGTGCAGCCGTGCGTGTTAATGAATATGTGAGTCAGCTTTCATCCCCGCTCTCTGTGGAGCCGGACAGAAGCTGAGGCCCAGCTGGAGGGCAGAGTCACAGCGGAGAAGAAGAGCAAAGTACAAACAGAGCTGACACGAGAGGAAGAGGACTATTCCTCTTTATTTAAGACGGGGGGAGGTGAAAGCGTGCCGGAGGTGGGGACATGAATTTTAAAGAAAAAGAAATCAGTGTGCGCATGCAAGTTGACATGCAGAGACTCAAACAACACAGCAGCGTTATGTAAGACGAGGCTCTCAGCTTGTGTGTCACGGCCTCGGGAGTCGTTCGGTTGAAAGGACATCTCTCCTCTCGTCTACTTCATCTCAGAGGGCTTTGTTACTCCCCGGGGGCACCAGGGGGCGCCGCGCTTTTTTTGGAGCACCAAACAAAATAAAAAGGAAAAGGTCTCTTCTCTGTTTCCAGATGTGCAGCAGCAACACTGACTCTGTGTCTCTGAGTGACAGAATGTGAGAGGAGGGTTAGTCCTAGCTGAGGTAGAGAGATGTGTGAGTGTGTGAGTGTGTGAGTGTGTGTGTGAGTGTGTTTTTTTTATTTTCTGAAACGTGTAAAGTCTGATATGCGTTTATAATTGAGGTCATATTGAAAGGTGGTGTTGTACTGGACTAGATTATTTAAATTTAAATATATAATAATTATTAGAAACTCAATATAATGCAGCCCAGAACAACACCACTACTAACTACTGACACATAGAAGGCGTGTATATATACGTATATATATACGTGTATATATATATATATATATATATATATATATACGTATGTATGTATATATATATATATATATATATATATATACGTATGTATGTATATACGTGTATATATATATATATATATATATATATATATATATACGTATATACATATATACGTATATATATATATATATATATACGTATATACATATATACGTATATATATACGTGTATATATATATATATATATATATATACGTATATATAAGTGTATCCCTACAGAACATGAATGTCAACATGATTTTCCACATACTTTTGAAAGATAGTTTTATATATTTGTTATCGTCCATTTATTAAAAATAATTTGGTCCTGTTCTTCGCATCCAGTCTGAACCCAAACATGGTCTCCATACACATCCACACTCTGCTACTTAAAATGATGGATGTTCTTATCCCTGAACAGTAACAGATGTATTATATAACAGTATCAGATACAATACCTAAGATGGATAAAAGTTAAAGAGAGTTGTGTTGATTCACCTTGGATGTGGTGAAACCCAATGCTGCCGGAGGGACGGGGGGGACGGGGGGGACGGGGTCTGTCTTAGGGGCCCGGTGTGGGGAGATTATTTCTTTGGTGTCTAGACGACCATAGGCTGAGGGGAAAGCCACATATAGGGAGAGACTGAGCGCACAGAGCTCTCTGCCTCGTGTCAGCGTGACTCTTCTGAATTAAAGAGGCTCTGGAGGAGAGAAGGAAGGCCCGATAGCGTCCGACGGGGTCCACACTCGGCTGGCTGCGATTACGGTTTCGATGCCTTATGGATCGGGAGGAAGAAACGGTTCCGTCTGATCCGGAGTTACATTTCAGAGCCCACCCACCACCGCCGGAATCAATTCAAATGACTAAGTGGAATGTCTTCACCACATTCCTGGACAAAGATGGTGTAGAAACACTATCCACAGAGGAGTCGGTGCAGCGCCCTCCTTTTTAAGACGTTGTTCGTTTAGCGTGCTTTAAATACTGCTCCCCTCTCACTTTATTTAAAGCACGCAGAAAACTCCACCATATGATTGGAGCGCTGTCGGTAAAAGGCAATATGTGCACAATACGGTGTAAACGCACAGTAGTGTGGGTTATTTTATTCTCAGTGCTAAGGGAAGTTTAAATGATTTGATTTTAAATGAGTAGACAGAGATGGGAGAGTTCAAGTGTCAAAATCTGATGAAAACAAATGGATGCCTGTGGTTGAGGAGGACCACACCCGGAGAGGCTTCTCTGCCTGTGTCATGACCTACAGTCACCTACATGAGAGTGTTTGAGCCCTTGTCTTCAGACTCATTCCATTTAAAACTTCATATTAAAATAAAGGTCTAATTGTATTCAGCAAAGCAACATAGGACCACCAGAGATCAAATATCTCCCTTATCTCTTGAGTAGCGTTTAAAAACAGCCCGTCTTCAGTCCCAGTGCGTCAAATACCGAAGCTTTGTTTGTCTGAAACCGACGCACCAGGCTTCCTTTAGCTTCCTTTAGCTTCCTATAGCTTCATATAGCTTCCTTTAGCTTCCTATAGCTTCATATAGCTTCCTATAGCTTCCTTTAGCTTCATATAGCTTCCTTTAGCTTCCTATAGCTTCCTTTGGCTTCCTATAGCTTCATATAGCTTCATTTAGCTTCCTATAGCTTCATATAGCTTCCTTTAGCTTCCTATAGCTTCCTTTAGCTTCCTTTAGCTTCATATAGCTTCCTTTAGCTTCCTATAGCTTCCTTTAGCTTCCTATAGCTTCCTTTAGCTTCCTTTAGCTTCATATAGCTTCCTTTAGCTTCCTATAGCTTCCTTTAGCTTCCTATAGCTTCCTTTAGCTTCCTTTAGCTTCATATAGCTTCCTTTAGCTTCATATAGCTTCCTTTAGCTTCATTTAGCTTCCTTTAGCTTCCTTTAGCTTCATATAGCTTCCTATAGCTTCCTATAGCTTCCTTTAGCTTCCTTTAGCTTCATATAGCTTCCTATAGCTTCCTTTAGCTTCATTTAGCTTCCTTTAGCGCCCGTACGAGACACACCCGGCTTGCTAGTAACTACGATGTAAACCCATCCGATGCTCAGAGAAAAGGCGACGTTAGCGAGACAACGTGGTATAATCGTTGAAGGTACCATCACAGGGTGGATGAAACAACCAGCAGGACTTAAACCGGTGTTAAAGACCGATGTGTTGCTTTAAAGTTACGTTAGTGATGTTCGTGACTTTGTTTACGTATCATTTTAAACGGGATGTTTTTTTTTCCGAAACCCAAGCAAGAGTTTTTGTGTGAATTCTCAACTTGAACCACATGATCACCAGGACCAGGTTCTGGTCTACCCAGAGTGTTAGAAAGTGACGCCATGTGGTCTGACAGAGAGCTGGGATGAGACCACTGAGCTCTGCCTTCATGTAGAGGTCCAGGTCCAGGTCTGATAGAGGCATCAGTGCTTAACGGAGACCATTTCATAACCACTTTAAAGTTCTGCACGGTAACTTTGAGCGATAGAAGGCTCCTCCACGAGGAAAGACTCAGCGTCTGTTTGAAGACGTTATGAATCAGATCCCCCTCTGGTACACCAGATTACAGTAATCTCATCAGCATCACATAACCAGATAACAATCCATTAATAGGATGATATGATAAACACTGCACACAGGAGACGAGCACAGCGGATAAATAATATCTCCTCCATAAAGTTGATCTAAGCATCCATTCTTCTCTTATGGTGGGTCTATACATACGTTTTAACTTTACTCCATACGTAATAACGGGATTACCGTGGTGAAGTGTCACCGCTCCTCCTGTTGCAACCTTCCATGTCTCTCCTGCTGGCTCAGTAGTAAGGTAATGGCATTAGGACAATCCTCTGAGCTGCACAGGTTATTTTAGGACTGTGTGCAGCGCAGACAATCTAATGAGAGTGACGAGAGGAACAATGACACAGAGTGAGGTAGCTGCAGCCGAGGAGTGTTCTGTACAGACCCAGTTAATGTCCTGCTTTGGGCTCGATCGGGTCACGGAGCGGCATGTCCATGAACTAGTGTTGTGTTTGTGTGAGAGACAGATAAAGAAGAGGAGGCACTGAGCCAAGGTGCCGCATGAGAAAACAGCCTCCTCTTGGCTCGGGGCTGGCCTGCTCCCCCTCCACACACCCGGAGAGGAGAGGGGGGTAGAGTTTCGTGCAGGGCTCTGTTTCCCAGATCATTGTCCAGATCATTGTCCAGATCATTGTCCAGATCATTGTCCATGCTGCTGCTGCTCTGCTGCTGCACCACTCTGCCAAAAGAAAAAAGAAAAACAGTCAGGTGCCTCTCCTTCACCTGTCTCCCCCACATCACACTGCTGTCACAGCCCCAGGTGTGCAGCTTCATGTTGCAGCTTCATAAATCAGAAGCTGGAGAGTTGCACCGCATGCTGCGTGATGATGTCAGTGCCAGTGTCGTCATATTTCCACTGGGCTCAAAAAAAATAAAATAAAATAAATAAGGTGGGCCTCTACGGGTGCTGCTCAGTCTGAACCTGCGTCCCGGACTGCTGTTGCGTAACAGACGTATCCAGGTTGGAAGGTAAATCGTGTTTACTTGTGAGGGAGGAAGGGAGGAAGGGAGGGAGGGAGTGAGAAGGAGGGAGGGAGCGGTGTGCAGAGATGGAGCGGGCGGAGGGGGCGTTCATCTGCTCAGTAGCTCATGGCTTCAGAGCTGGCAGCGGTACGAGGCTGCTGAAGCCCTCCGTGCGTTGACAGAGGACCGTTTTCGGTTGAACGTACCTGAGCGGGTCAACCTGGACTAACGCAACACCGTCTACCCGGACACGTCCTAGTCCTTCCCCGGTAACTGCCGCAGAGGAGCCCGACCGGAGCGGAGCCGCACAGACCCCGCAGGTACGGATGGTAACAGCGGCTGCTATGCGGCGGCACTTTGCGCAGTGATCCACGCGCGGGGACGTGTGACCTCGTATACCTGTGCCGCCTACCTACATCCGCGTTAATTCAACAGCGCGTCGTCTACCGTGACGGTTCTCTACTCTCGGTGTGCGTCGTTACCGTGAACAGCTCGCCGTCCCGACCCGTCGCGAGGAGCGCAGAGACAAAGCGGAGCATTTTTTATTTTTTATCAGTTGGAGCCATCGCGGTGCTTCCTGCCGTTAGGACGGTAACGTATACGCAGTAACGCCGTTACTGCTCTTCGTGACCAACGGCAGATAACGTCAGCATGAGATTATGATACATATACAATCCAACCATAGCGCCATATCGCCCCTTTATCTGAGTTAAGGTGGATTGATTGTGTAAACTCTAGGCTGCTTAATAACACACATGTAACGAGGATCTACCTGCAACGGCAAAACTACATTACTAATGTATTGAGTCGCATTTTGCGTAAAGTAGACCCTCTGGTTGTGTCCCGTAAGGACCCCGGAGCGTGAACATGTTATTATAGTTATATAATAACACTATAACAACATTATAGTCTGTCTGTTCACTGCAGGACTCAACCAGCTCCTCGAGTTTCCTTTAACATGTCAAACATAAACCTTATATCCAATTGAAAAGTGGAAATAACTTTGGTGGAACAGCAACAAGTCGGGTACTGTTTCTGCAACTTGGCCCACCACTGGCAGGTGCGCAACGTGTTGTGTGTGTGTGTGTGTGTGTGTGTGTGTGTGTGTGTGTGTGTGTTTATGGTTTATTTACGAGGGTTGTCTAACCTCAACATGTAGGCAGGGCCGTGGCACTACTAAAGGATTGTGGATTCACCTGTTCCTCATCAGTGTTTGAACGCAGCCGGCGGAGGGAGCGGGCCACTTAATAAGAGAGAGGGGGGGCCACGCCTCCCGCTGAGAGCGCACGGGCAGAGCTGCTCCACAGCGCCGGTTGGATGTTACGCAGAGCGCAGCACACAGAACAGCACACCCTAATCCACGGACAAGAGAGAGGAGAAGAAGAAGAAGGGAGGACGCTGTTCAGTTGTCAGCAGCTCCACAGAGATGGAGTAGATGGAGGACTGTCTGTGTTGAGAGTGTGTCTTCAGAGGAGTTTCTTGAAAGAGTGTAACGGGACAGAGGATGATCCGTGCCTCCGTGTTGAGTAGTCTATAAATGGCTCAGTTTAATAGTTTAACACTGTTTTAAACTGGCAGTGCAGTTCAATGATAGTTCCCAGAACAGACAATCCTCAGAGCAGAGTAGAGGAAAAATAAAAGCTTGAATCAAGACAAACACAAGAAGACACAAAGTGTTCCTAAGCTGGATCCTTTAGCGGTGATACATTATTTTATAAAGTTGTAAATAGACAACAAGAACATCCATGTATGAGTGAGTGGGGCCTACTTCATGTTTTTATAGACATACAGTCTGTCTGTTCAGTCCCTGCCACACAGCCCACTCAACACAGCGCTGTTTCTTTACTGCATCCAGCTGGAACAGTGAGAGTGTGGGGTTGAGGTGGAGCTGCGGTTCACTCCCTGTAGCAGGCGAGCTGTTTACGCCTGTAATCTCTTTCTCTGAGTGTTTTCGTGGCTTGGTGCGGTGGAGCCGTTGTTTCAATCGGTCACCAGACTCACTATCTCTCAGGGTGTGTGTGTTTGTCTGGGGGAGTGAGCCGGAGTGCTGATTTGAACTCACGGTTATCCACTGGATCTGTGTGGACGATGTGCGTTTAGGGAGGTAGACCGTCTGTCCACGGTCACCTGTCGTACGTCAGTATTTGTAGCTTGTGTTTCCCCCCCATTGAGTGCAGCGTGTGTGTGTGTGTGTGTGTGTGTGGCATACACACAGTGCAGTTAGAGGGCCTCACCCTTAAGGGCTGACCTTTGATCTGTGACTCGCATGAAGGCGGAGCATCAGTCAAAGATGTTTCACCGCTCAGCATTTTTTCTTAAAAAGCTGGACGTCCGCTTCAAATGTGGATCAAACGCTTCCTCGATTGGTTCTGGAGCCTCTTCTCTTCCTTCAGCTTGACCCCAGCTGTGTGTGTGTGTGTGTGTGTGTGTGTGTGTGTGTGTGTGTGTGTGTCGGGGGGGGGGGGGGGTGAGACCCCCCCCCCCCCCCCCCCCTCGGCCCGCCCGCCCACCCACACTCCCGAGGTGGAGAGAGGCGTCCTCAACAGAAGTGGGTTTGTGTTGAGAGCTAAATGGACAGCTTCAGTCTGAGGTGACCGCCCAGAGAACCGTGCTGGAGAACCCATGCGGTCTCTCTGGAGAACCCATCGTTCCCTCGTTTATAAATCTGCTTCATTCAAACTGAACAGCATTCACTTATTATGAAAGCTATAATAGAAATAATCCAGTGAAGACTGTGGGAGCTGTTTGCTATCCATGTGTTATTTCAAGGTGTGGAATTTATAACGGTCAAACCGGCGACCTCCCCCCTCCACCCGCATACCAACACAACCGCACACATACTCCCTCCCCCTCCCTCCCCCCTCACACCCCTCACTCCTTTCCTCTCCTGGTGTCTCACACACACACACACACACACACACACACACACACACACACACACACACACACACTGCTTCACAGTCTCACCTCTCTCCCTCTACATGGCAAACAAGGTACACATCTGTATGGCCAGCAGTACTCTCAGCTGTTTGTCCCAGTCTCTTCCTGTCTTCACTGTCCCTGCTCCTCTCCCTCTCTGGACAATAGTTCTTGTCTATGTTTTGGGGGAAAGATTTTTCAGTGTTTCCTTCGTTCCTCGTGTCCCTATCGTCCATTAACGAGCTCCTCCTCTCAGCTGAGTCACGGGTGACTTTGACTGTGAGGTCCTGGTCATTAGAGAACCTCGACATCGGATACCACCAGTCCACTCGGGTGTTGGACGCTCAGTCAAAGACACGGCGTTCTGATCCGTCGCTCAGTCGCTCCAGCGCTTTGGTCCAGATTGAGATATCTCAGTTACTGGATTCATAAATGTTGTGCAGACATTGGTGGTTAAGCTAATGACATTTCCTTCAGCCTCAGCTGCACTTTGTGTTTATGAGCAGGTGCTAGCATGCTAACACTCTATGCTAAGATGGTGAACACCCTTTATGCATTGTTGTTGTGGGCGCGTTAGCAAGCCGGTGTTAGCATTCGGCTAAAAAGCACCTCTGTGCTGAATCACAGCCTCACATGTCTGCAGACGGTCATGTTTCAACACTGCTGATTTGAGGAATATCTCGATAGCAAAAGAAGCCACAGCTCTCAAATGTTAAGCAGCTGATATCTGATTAAAGAATCAGTAAACTGAAGTCAACAGGGTCTTCAGCTATTTGACAGCTTTACAAGCGCTGTGCTTCATAACCAGAGACGTGTTGAGGTGTGACACATCAGACCAGTCTCTGTTCATCCTAGAGTGAGTGGAAACGTTGCTCTGCCAGGCTGTGTGGAATGTGTCGGGAGAAGAGAGAGAGAGAGAGAGAGGGAGAGAGAGAGAGAGAGAGAGAGAGAGAGAGGGAGAGGGGGAGAGAGAGGGAGGGGGAGAGAGAGAGGGAGGGGGAGAGAGAGAGAGAGAGAGAGAGAGAGAGAGAGAGAGAGGGAGATTCTCCAAACCTCCCTCCTCCTGGTTCTTCCTGTAAAGTAGAGGGACATGCGCTGCTCATATGAATGCATCAGTGTAGACATGACATCAGTACTGCACCGATTAACTGATTAGCAGCAGCTGCTGTTGCACCGACTCGTGTGATTGTGTACCCGGCGGGTCTACACTGTGGGCAGGAGTTTATAGTAATCTTCAGATTGTCGCTGCGCTGCTGTAGTGGATATTATTAATGCGTGGGCATTTCCTGCTCTGGATAAAGAACGTATTGTGCGGGAGAGAGTGACGACATCGGCACAACATGCGACACCCAGATGAAAAAATGTGGCCCTCTGCCCTGGAGGGGCTGAGGGCCACATTTAGACAATGCTGTGACTGAACGTCACCATCTGCACTGTGTGAGAGCATCCAGGCTGCATATTCAAGCCAAACACCAAATCAGCTGATCACACTGATCTGGTCTTTGAACGACTGCCTGAAATGAAATCCAACGACACACATGGTCGGCTATTCCTGGCCTGTAATTCAGCCTGCTTAGAGGAGCTGCCAGTCAGCCTGAATTTGTTTTACTTCAATGGAAACTTGTAGTTAAATTGTCGAAATCCAGTCAAGAAAAACATTTCTTTTGGGGGGGAACCGCTGCTGTGTGTGTGTGTGTGTGTGTGTGTGTGTGTGTGTGTGTGTGTGTTTAAGGCTCATGTGTGGAGACTGGATTAAAGCTGACAGCAGCAGAGCGGTTCCCTCCTCTCACTAGATCTTATTTGGCCCAACGTGTTTTTAGGCTCATTAATCACACACACACACACACACACACACACACACACACGTGATGGATTGTGTTGGATCGAGACACGTGTGTGTTTACTAGAAGACATCCTCAATAGTCGGCTTGTTTATCTCCGGCTGCACACCTGCAAGTTGACCAGGTGGAGAAAGGTGAAGCTCCGTTTCTCCGCATGCCTTCCTGGACCGGCTGCCATATCGCCGCTTGGACCACAACAAACCTGTTCATCCCGAAACACCGTTTCCTCGTGACTCTTTGTTTCAAATATTCTGCTTCTTAGTTCCTGTCAGTTTACATCAGGCTTTCTGTACATGTACCGCCCTCACGACTTCTCTCAGTCTTAATTTTGTCGTTTTTGATCCCCTCAATTCTCGCTCCACTGTCGGCTCCATTACCGTCACCGGCCTCCTCCGTCTTCTCCGCCCACTCCTGCCTCTCCCTTCTGTGTTTCCTTATCTCCTGCATTCTTACATCCACTCTTATCTCCCTATCTTCAGCACTCACAGGAGCGTTGTTGAAACGGCTCCAGTTAACAAGAGGAAAAGAAAGAAAAGGGGAACGGCACGGATTAATCAGAGGTCGGATTGGCCGACGGCCAACTAGACTGAGAGCAGAAGACGGGAAGGAAAATAAACACCCAGGCTTCTGTGAGTGGGTGGACATTGAGATCTACTACCTCTTACTGTACTGGCGGTCCAGCTGCTGTTGTGTAACACCACCAACACCTCGTAAACAGGTTGACAAAGCTCTGACGAGTGGAGGACCGGCTCAAACACAAAAAGACTGTCTTGCACTCGTCTACATTTTCCTCACAGTCCTGCAGCGTTCTCTGTGACCTCCTGCTTGGTGCACACACACACACACACACACACACACACACACACACACACACACACACACACATGCATTGTTCCATATGCTCACACAGATTACTCACATCTTACATGAGCACGAAATGCACACGCCAACCGTGGTGTGCAGCTGTGAATGAACCGTGGGTGAGTCATCAGCAGCAGAGTTCTCCCATCGGCGCTGATTTCTATTTTCTGTCGTTCCTTCTAACGTTTCAGCTGGAGTTTCAGCGTTTTCTCCCACCGCGAGTCACAGGCATGAACATGGGAGCTTTATGTAAGTCGGAGGCTCAAATAGTAAAAGAAAAAGGTGTTTTTGATGAGTGCATGTTGAGGGGATGCGGCTGGCAGCTGTTTAGCTAGATGACTCGTGGGGTTGCGTAATCCTCGAGGGCCCGGGGGTCTCTCCGTGTCACTGGGCTTCATCGCACCACGGCTGTCGGCTCCTGGCGTCCATGACTCGAACAGAACCGGCAGAAACGGGGAGTAGAGTCCTGCTGCTTGGAAACTTTGGAGGAGAACAAGCCTGTTATTCATCCGAAGAACATTTTATGGCAGAGATAGTGAGGAGAAGAAAGAAGGTTAATGTGTCCATCTGCCGCTGAACGAAACCATCTGTGACTCCTCTCGTTACGTCTTTTTCACTTGATGGTTCATGTAGCTTATAGGGGAACTCTTGCCTTTGTGTCTGTGTGTGCCGTGTATTTCGAAACCATACGGCACACCCTGTGTGTCCGCCGGTGTCATGCTGCCAGAACCTTGTGGGAGTTTCGTTGACCTGCCCTCTGAATCAGCCGAGCAAGGCTGCGACGTGCTCTGCTCAACTTAGACTTCATCTACTCACTGATTTACTCATTTATTTATTGTGTTTTAAACTAGCCATGGTCTGCATCCTGCACCGTGTGGCATCATAATGGTCACATCATAGACTGGACATAAGAAGACGTGTTTACCGTGGCGTCACCCATTGGTTTGTGGACTTCAGTTTTTAAGCTTCCAGTTCGGCAAATTGGTGGTCACCATGTAGGTTTTAGGTCGTCGCCATCTTGGCTTTATGCAACTGAAGTTACACAAGAGGGCGGAGCTACTCAGTACAACAGAATGCTGAATAAGACATTTTAAAGGGGGCCGATCACAAATCACCATGGTAAAGAAGGTCAGGCAAAACGACGCGGTGCATCTGTGCACACTTGATTTTAACTTTTGTGCGAATCTAAAAAACGCTAGAAAAGACCATAAACTCATGTTTACAATGTTTACTGAGGGAATAAATCAAGAGAGAAGTAGAGTCATTTTAGACTAGACTTCTATACAAGCAGAGGAGTCGCCCCCTGGTGGACACTAGAGAGAATGCAGCTTTAGGACACTGGTTGCCTCCTGGTATATGTATTTTTATATTTAACGAATCTGTTTTTCTCTGTCAGCAGCATCCCAGCATCCCGGTGAAGGATGGTGTGACACACAGACAGACAGAAGGACAGAGGGACAGAAGGACCAGTCACCGCCGCTCACAGCTCAGAGCAGACCATGGCTCCCATGTCTCTCCTTTTCCTGGGCTTCCTCCTCTCCTTCCTCCATCCCACAGTTGCGCAGACCGTCATTGGCTCCTCCTCCTCGTTCTCTCCTCTGGACCTGCCTTTTAACTCATCTCCTCCACCTACCAAGCAGACCGCTAGATTCTGGCCCTCTCTGCCCCCCAGAGGGCGTAGCGACGTGCCGATCAGAGCCACAGTTCGAGACAGACAGACAACCACGAATGCAGCGGACCAGGGGAGCAGAGCGCCCCGTCTGACCGCGCAGGCCACTCCTCCTTTCATAGCCGCACTTTCAACGCAGAACCTGAGCAGCGGGCCGACTTCAGCTCAACCGACTGCCTCCAGGCCCAGGACTGATACAGCTAGTTTAGCTAGCAGGGCTTTTGTAAAGGGAGATGATACAACAAAAGGCTCAACTCCTCCTCCGCCCACTTTGCCCTCCGCCGCCGTCGCCGAGTCTGCAGGTGACGAGCCGGTGACAGCAGGACAACCAGAGGAGGGATCTCTCAGAGAGACGGAGGATGATGATCTGCTGGAGTTTGGGTCAGGTAGTATTCCGACAGTGACGCCCGTGAACGAGGAATCGCACGTTCCTCAGTATCAGGCGCAGACGGCGATATCTAAAGTTCCCGATGTAGAAACAGCAGCACCAGACGATCGGACCACGAAGCCGCACCCGTTGGTGCTCACGACAGCCGGTAACATCTCCACGACGCCACAGGCTGAGACCAGAGCGCCTCCGTCCCCTGTGGAAACACGGGCGCCACCTCGCACCGTAGCGTCAACAGGTGAGGAATCAGATGTAGTGGATCATGACAGCAAGGTGCTGTTGAGGTCAGTCTGTCCACCATGTCACAAATGTTCCTGTTCCACCTTTCTTCAGGTAAACTGACAGAGAAGACGTCCACCGTCAGAGATGCTTCTACTACATCACCCAAACCCACTATGGACCATAAACGGACTGCAGAACAGCCCGTCACGACGCAGCGAGAGACAACCGCCTCTACAACCGGCACGCTCACTACGACACAGGAGGCCGTGAGAACGTCCTCCAGAACAACACGTCGACAAAACAAAACCGCTCAGCTGGGAAGAAGCACGGCCAGCACAACCGCCCAGTCGTCAAGGACAGGTAAGAAGAGAAGTCTTCAGCTTTCTAAAGGTCCTTTAATGATTTAAAATGGAACTATTTGTGCAGCTGGAACGTTTTTTACTGGAAGAATCTGGAAAAGGCTTCAAAGGAGGGGAAAGAAAGCAGAGGCAGTTTTCCGTGGAAAGTGGGGTGGTAGTAGTGTGGGGGAGACACAGTGAGGGGGGGGGGGGGGGGGGGGGGGGGGGGTAGAATCGCAGCCATGCAAAGAGAAAGAGACACACGAGAGGACAACAGGTCTGAGGACGAGACGGCTGGGAGGACAGACGAGAGCGTGGACGGCTGTACGTGTGATGGAACAGAGGTACAGGGTTAGAGAAGAAGGGAGCGTGGACGTAATGAAGACCAGATGCACGGAGACGGGATGACGGGAGGGGAGGAAAACGTGGATGGAAAGAGGAAAAAGCGTGACACATGGGGACGCATGAGCCCGTCTCCTAGATACCAGCAGAACAACATATTAATGGCTTTTAAACACTCGGTTAACGCGAGGCTCCTTGGCAGCTCGTCTTATTAAAGTCCTGCATCAACAGCAGTACCAGTTTGTACTGTATGCTTTAATATTTAATATATAATGCTTTAACACCTTTTAAGTAATTCAGGTCCATAGATCGTCATAGAGACGAGCTATAAATATGGAAAAGTGACCGAATGTACGCAAAGGGGACAGGAACAGGGAGGAGGCTCAATGAACTGCCTAATATGAATCGGAGGCTGCACCAGGCTCTGTTTTATGTGCAGCGCTGTCGGCTATTTCTTCATCAAACACAGCGAGGCTGGACTGCAAAGCACATTTTACACAGAGGCCCAACAATACTGTCCCCCATAGACTTACACTGGGAATCTATCTGTTGGGTATCCACTGAGTCTGCATTGTGAACCAACAAACACCTGAATAGCCCTTGTTAAGATAATTAGGTCCTAAAATGTTGTACAATGCACTAATAGATGAATCAGCTATTAGTTATAACTTAGTTATTATGAGTTATTTTGTGAATGAGGCTGGACGGCGGGCTGGGAGGCGGGGTTAAAGGAAACTCTGGTGCTTCTGCTCCATGGGCCCCTTAAAGCAGCAGGTCCAGGTGTTTTCATCTGGATTCCAGACTAACAAGTCAAACTTTCTTCGCTTCATGTCCCGCTACGTAGCTTAGCACCACCTCTCACTCTGTATCCACACCTCTTACTGTAATACACGCGAGGCTGCTGAAGGTCCGGCCCGTCACTGGTGGCATAAAGCATCCGGATCAATCGGGTTCGATATGGCTTCTCTTGACCTTGGACCAGTGAACCCTGTGGAGTGTTTTCAACTGTTTCAAATGATGTCTGGCATTGAAGGATGATGAGTTACCTGAACCAGGTGCTGGTTGTCCACCACCGACGTCCACATCGATGCATCGGCGGCACGAACGTGTGATTGTTTGTCATACGAGATGGAGCAGGATGTGAATTCTTTTGTTCATTGCACCGTGTGGACCTATAAAGCAGAGTGTGTAGAAGAGAGAACTCAAGGGTAGGGCTAAGTGCATCCAGCTGTGAAACGTGATCGGCACATCTGGAATGTGTCTGGATCTCGCTCCTGAAAGAAGAAGAAGAAGAAAAAAAGGGTTTGAGGGAAGGAAGTAAAACATACCTTTATATAAATAAAGAAGTGTGTCTGTGATCTGTATGCAGCGCTCGCCTGTGTGTGTGTGTGTGTGTGTGTGTGTGTGTGTGTGTGTGTGTGATAGGAGGGAGGGAGCCAGGAACTGAAAACACATGTTGGAGTGAGTCATTAGTCGGCGTGTCTCCTCACAGGTTTAACGTCAGCGATCGTGTTGTTCCACCATCCGTCAAGTTCAACACTTAAGAGTTCAGCTTTATGGGACATAATTAAAGATGGATGCCTTCGAGCTACAACTGTTTCTTAAGTGTCTGCCGTCGTCTTGTACAACACTTCAGCGATAATGTGTTTCACATCTCCATCAGTTCATGACGCTCAGTGTGTCCTGTCTTTACGTTTGAGTAGATTATGATGCTGATGGTGTTCCAAAGGTTTGGCAGGAGGAGGCGCTGCAGTGTGACGTTGATAATCACATTTTGGATTATTGCAGAAAAAAGCTCTGTGGCAAAACACAAGTTTATGATATGAGTTTTGTTTAACAAGATCACTTTCACAGATTTTATGATTGTTTTATGCGTGGATGCAGTCTGCAGATGTGTAATGAACTACACTGTGGTCACATGAGCATGAACTCAAGGCTGTGAAGCTGGACTACAGTCAGCAGGATGACTTTGTAGTTTCATTTAGACACTTAAAAGCTTCACAAGCTGGATGTTTACTGACATGTTTTATAATGTAGAACGAAACGTTGAAGTCTCTGAAGCTTGTGTGAACCACAGACCTTAAAGCCATTGACTTCCAGGAGAGGGAACCTGAAGTACAAAAATGCTGACTCATTTCCTGGTGTTAGACTCGTTCCTGCAGCGCTCCATGAGACGTCACACTGTCCCGGTGTCCCGGTGTCCCGGTGTCCCGGTGTTGTCTCGTCCGTGAGGTAGTTGTGTTTTTCTGGGGCTGCTTGGTGACACCGTTTGGAGTTACGTAAGGTAGATGTTCTCACTAAATACATAATCTAATCCAATTAATCCTCACAATTACTACTCAGTTGTTCTGAGGGGATTTGCTCAGCATAGAGTCCTCTAGTTCATGAACGTTACGTGGATTATGTGGCATAGCTTTCAAATCGTACTGACATTTATGGTTATGACTGTCATTACATGACCTTCTGGACATCATCTCCTTTTTACAACACTTTGACATAATTAGACTTTGACTTGGACGTGTACACATGCTGGTATCAGCTGGTTGAGTACATAAACAAACATTTATGTACTCATGGTTTATGGACTCTGATGTGTAATCTGTACGTTTCTGCTTCCTGTGGTTCAGGTCTGTTATGTCTCTACTAAGCCGTGTTTTGAGATGCGTTGTTACAGCTGATGAGACGCACTGAGCTGATTGAAAGAGACCTTCCTCTTTATGTTAAACGTAGACCTGGGTCTGTGAGCTCATGACTCAGACGGTGAGCTACACCCCTCTAGTGGCTCTGTGTAGTACTTCATTTACTTCTACTCTAAAGCTCTGCTAATTGATAGTAATTATACTTTTAACATTTTGTTTTCACATATTGAAAGACTCCGTTTCTCTTTTCGTAGGGACCTCTTCCTTCCTTGCCACCGGCGTCGTACCTGTCGCCCAAACACGGTTAAGCCCCACACATCAGGCTGGCATTGCTCAGAGAAACCGCTCCATCGTCCTGGGACATCCTCACCAAGCCCCCCGCTCCACGTCGAATCCAGCCCCCGCTCCCAGCGACCCCCCCTCCTCTAACAGCACGCTCCTCTACTGGGGCAATCTGAGTCGGACGCTGGCTTTTGCCTGGGAGCTGCACGTCTACGGCTCGGCGAGTCTCTTCCTCCTCCTGTTTGCCGGAGCGGCCCTCGGCCTCACCCTGTCCCCTGGAGCGAACTGTCCTCATCGGGGGGCTCTCGCACTCGCCAACGCTCTGCTGTTTCTGGCCGGAGGCCTCAGGGCAGCTCTGTTTCTGATCGACCCCTACGGCACTCGGAAGTTCCTTCCTCGGCCCGCGGTTACGGCCCTCTACAACCTGCCTCTGCACCTGCTGGTGTGGACGCAGGCTGCCCTGGCGCTGCTGGCTTTGAGGGTGGCGGGAGTCAGCGTGCTACCTTCCCCTCTGGAGCGCCCCCCTCTGGTGGCCGTGTTGGCCGTGTTGCAGTGCACGCTGCTGCTGGCGGCCGATCTGCTCTCGCCGGCCCTGTCCCCCGTGGTGCCCGTCACCTTACAGGTCCTGTCCCTGTGCTGGGGCCTGGCTCTCTGTCTCGGCTTCCTCTGCTATGTGTTTCCACGTATACGCTGCCCTTCCGTTTCCCACCCCGGAGTCCCCGAGGAGGCCAGGAGGAAGGCTTGGACGGGGAGCAGGAGGATCGGGGTGATGCTGGGGAGGGTGCTGGCAGTGTGTGCGGTCCTGGGGTCGCTGTGCTGTGGGCTGCATGTTCACGCCACCTTATGGCTCTACGGACTGCTAGGAAACTGGACGCGCTTCAACTGGGGATGGTGGCTGGTCCACTTCTGGGCCCGGCTCCTGGAGCTGGCCTGGGGGTTCTCCCTTCTACTCCTGGCTTCCTGGGTGTTCTGGAGGCCTCAAGGTTGCCGTGGAAGGGAGGAAGGTGGACCAGATGGCAGAGCAGCAGGAGACCTGCCGTCCCCTGGACAATCTACAGGCTCCCCTCAAAGACACACCTGCTGGTCCAAGATAGTCCAGAGCTTGACGGGGAAGCCCTGTCGAAAGTCTGACAGTAACGGGGTGGGAGGAGGAGGAGGAGGGGGAGGAGGAGGACCACCAGGGGAGGTGCCTAACAACTGGGCTGGCCAGGAGCGTCCTGGAGCGGACATCAGCAAGAGTCTGATCCGGAACCAGAACCACGAGCTGGCCGGCGCCCAGCCACGCTGTGTCAAAGACAGCAACCGGGGACGAAACCACAGGGGCCACTCTGCAGAGCGAGGCGTGTCTGACGGCTCCACAGGCTCCCTGCTGAGACTGCAGGCGCTGGGTCGGCCTCCGCAGCGCTCAGTGAGCGGCAGTCTGGATCAGGACAGGGACACCTCCCTGTCTCTCTGTGAGTTTGATTTGCGGCCCCCGTCCCCCATTGACCTGACCCGCAGCATCGACGAGGCCCTGAACAGGGAGCACCTGCTCGGAGGAGGAAGCTTGTTTCATCCTCTGAACCTGACCTCACAGACCCCTTCCCCGGGGTCCGGGGTCAGCCAGGGGCCTTGGCTCCGAAGGAACAGCGACCCCCAGATGCTCTCTGAGAGCAGCGACGCTCCGACAGAGTCCTCCATGCCACTGGGGGGCAGCGTTCTCAGCAGTGTTCCCAGCAGGCAGGTGACCGCTCCCCCTACGCCCTCCCACCAGGGTCACCGGTGGGCTGGGAACGAGGCGGGGAGCGTCCCCTCGTCGGTGTCCTGCCCCGTGTCGCTGCGTCCCTCCAGGACATCGACGGGGAATCTGGGGGAGGACGGCGTGGACGACACGCGACCGTTCATCACCCCGGACTCGGAGAGGGTGCGGGGGAGGGCCGGGAGGCCGGCGGGGTCGCGGAGTTACCTGGAGGTCAGCCGACACGACGACTCTGCCAGCGTCAACAGCGAAATCATCGATCTATGAACCGAACCGTGGACAAGAAGACCAATGACATCAAACACACACATTTACCAAATACTGATATGACCAAGACTTCAACACAATGAAGAAGAAGATGAAGATGATCAATGAACTGCCTAACATGAATCATCGTTAAAAGAGATTTCAAAGGTGAAGAAGACCTTAAAGGTCGGTGTGTTTCTGGAACAAATGTGGCAAAACGTTTAGTCTGACGGTAAAGCTGGTAGATGAAGCACACAGAAATCTTTCCATCTCACACACACACACACACACACACACACACACACACACACACACACCTGCATAACACTGGCATCGCTCTAAGCACACTGGGACCATCCACACATTTCACGTCCTCACGACGACTCTTTAGCCGCTTGCTTGTGACGGTGTGACGACTTCCTGTCTGGAGTTTGGATAGGTCTGAAGGGTGGTGTGGCTCCAAGCGTCCGTAGCTCCCATTTCTATTATTTCTGTGGACAAAAAAAAACAAACTGCATATCAACCAAACGTCATTGCTTTCATAGAGTTTATTTGCTGTCTTCCATGTTTCGATATGCTTTGTGATGTAAAGATGTGCCATACGTAACCTCGGTTGGTTCCGTGCTGTTTTTACGGCTCTATAAACCCAGTATTTGGGTTAACTCTCGATAGCGTCTTACCAGTATCATAGTGACTCAACAGATTACTGCTTCTAAGCTCTTATCGTGCTGCTGCTGCTGCTGCTGCTGCTGCTGCTGTCCGTGCTCCCTTGTATGTTAATGTGAAGCCGGTTGCATAAAGAGGCAGACAGCGGGAGACGCTCAGAGACATGCGGACACTCGCTTGAATGGGAAACTGTCTCCGAGGCTTTCAGCTGTAGCTGAACTTCACGGTGAGGTTGGAGCGTTCGTCTCATCCTGATGTTTCGCTGGAGGACGATCAATAGTTATGTACGATTATAGCCTCTTGACTGCATTTTCACAGGATCTGACGAAGAATATTAAATCATAATCGGGTGCATTGAACCAATTCAGACTGTTTGATATGTTAACTATTTGAACTCTGCACAGCTTTGCACCACGTGAGACTGGCTTGGCATGAACCTCAGATCTCTTATAACAGAAGTAACTCAGTAACGGAGCACTTAGCCTGAGCACTAGACTGAAGTATTTTACTACTTAAGAGAAGAATATCTTTCAAACACATGATGTATAAGCAACAATGTAAATAACGTTATTTTTGATGTTCATGAATAAAAGTGTATTTGAAACATAGCTGTAGTTGTTACTGTGAAAGACAATCTGAAGGTGTGTCGCTGATGTGTCGGAGCTGTTACTCTGCGGGATTTGGGATCGGGATCCGGTTCGGACCTGCAGAGCTCGTGAAGTTTTATATTGCTGATGAATTACAAATAGCCACGGTTTGCAGATTTTTCAGTTATTCTTTATTTTTTACCTGGCATTAAATGATGACGAAGGTATCGGAGGGAAACAGGAAACACATGTAGTCTATTATTTAACCTCTTCAGTCTAACATTAGAAACGTTGGGTCCGGTGTTCTGTTCAGCAGAACTGAGCCTCGTTCTCACACAATGATTCCTGAACTGTCATCTTGGGTTTCCTGTTTTGCATACTGATGCATTTCAAAGTGGATGAACGTCGTTAATTCCCGCCTCTGGTCCTGATGGGAGCCGGTCCGGTTACCTCAGAGGGGCTTTCAGTACCTCCCAGTGATGTGAGACTCTTGACTCGTTCAGTATTTACAGTACTATGGCCTTGTGTTGTCTACATTCCAATGAACCTGTGAGATTTCACTGTGTCAGTACTCGCTGTTTCCTCTTTTGCTTCATGACCCGGATGGTTCCTCCAGCACCCGTAGTATCGCCCCCCCAAAGAGCTGACCGTGTCATAGAAAACACGATCGACACGCCCCCTCCAGTCTCTAGTACAGTGTTAGATCCAGTCACTTATTCTGCTCATTGAACTTTTGATCTTGTATTTTTCTTGCTGCATTTTCATGTCTGGATTCAAATAAAAATGACAAAACATGTTATTATTTCTGTTTATTATTTATTTGCATTCTTCACATAATGATTAAAATGAGCTAAATGACGCGCTGAACTGTCATTTAGTGAACACATATTTCACACAGTTCTTTTTTCTCTCCATTATATATGCACTGGAGGAATCAATTGGTTTCCACATCACACCAGTTATAAAGTGGAGCAGGATTGATTGCAACTTATTTAAAATCATACTTCGCGTTCACGTCTTAAAACTCAGATTTCAGGCTAAAGAAGAAACTTTCCTCCTTCAGCAGACGAATGAGAAAACTCTGAACATACATCGTTCTGCAGGGTGAAGGTGAATAAAGGTGAGGATGGATGATTATCTACATGGTTATTCAGCAACAGAGAAGATTAAACAGTTAATTCCAACAGGTTGCACTGTATTAGTGAAACAAGGTTTTTTCATTCTGATTTTAAGATTTAGCTTAACTAAGTTTTTTACAAACTTAGTTCAGGAACAGGGACCACGCCCAGAACACAGCTCATTTCCTCTGCACAAAGTATTTAAGCACAACGAACCCGTTCACTTCCTCTTCGACTCTGCTTTCACACCCCCCTCCAACCCTGTTTTTGTCTTTCTATTTTCTCTCTCTCTCTCTCTCTCTCTCTCTCTCTCTCTCTCTCTCTCTCTCTCTTGCAAGATTACAGGAACAACAGGGGACTCTGCACCACCAGAGCTTCCAAAGAGACGGCCCCCACTCTTCAGTCTCCATTCCCCCAGTTCCCGCCAGCCATCGGACACCAACGGTCCCCCATCGCTCGCTCAACCTCCCTTCTACAACCATCCTTGTTTTCTTCCTTACATCCCTTCATCCCTACCCTACATCCCTCTTTCTCGACCCCTACATCCCTTCATCCCTCTACCTCTATCCCGACCCTACATCCCTTCATCCCTCTACCTCGACCCCTACATCCCTTCATCCCTCTTCCTCGACCCCTACATCCCTTCATCCCTCTACCTCGACCCCTACATCCCTTCATCCCTCTTCCTCGACCCCTACATCCCTTCATACCTCTACCTCTATCCTGACCCTACATCCCTTCATCCCTCTACCTCGACCCTTACATCCCTTCATACCTCTACCTCTATCCTGACCCTACATCCCTTCATCCCTCTACCTCGACCCTTACATCCCTTCATACCTCTACCTCTATCCTGACCCTACATCCCTTCATCCCTCTACCTCGACCCCTACATCCCTTCATCCCTCTTCCTCGACCCCTACATCCCTTCATCCCTCTTCCTCAACCCCTACATCCCTTCATCCCTCTACCTCTATCCCAACCCTACATCCCTTCATCCCTCTACCTCTATCCCAACCCTACATCCCTTCATCCCTCTACCTCTATCCCAACTCTACATCCCTTCATACCTCTACCTCTATCCCGACTCTACATCCCTTCATCCCTTTACCTCGACCCCTACATCCCTTCATCCCTTTACCTCGACCCCTTCAGCTTTCAAATTTTAACAATCATTCCATCATGCAATAAATCTCTCGAAACTCATACTGTTATTGCCGTGGTCCTTGTTAGTGAACCTTAATTTACCAAAAGTTAGAATTAGATAATGCCTCAATTGCATATTTAAAACAAAAAAAAACAGTTTAAAACAGTATGGATAGTTATGTAGAACGTCTGTACTGTAACATTCTCACCATTTATGACTAATTCTGCCAAGTCTTCACCCAGAGTACTCACCTTAAGCTCCTCTGGTAGACTCAGTCGTCACCTCTGTATCACACGGATGAGGAACAGGGAAGAGGGTCAAATTTTTCTAAAAAACCAGAGTCTCTAGTTTAGGTCCAGTTACTTACAAATGGTAAGGCTGTGGTTTTATTAAAGTTTTTCACACAAAAATCACATACAACAATTTCAATTCAATGAATCAGTCTCATATATCTTTGATGATTATACTTTTATGCTTTATATCTTTCTACGATCTCTTAACAATGGTTATTCAGCAACAGAGAGGATTAAACAGTGAACTAACAGGTTGCACTGTATTCGTAAAACAAGGTTTTTTCATTCTGATTTTAAGATTTAGCTTCTTTCAGACTAGTGGAAAGAAAACATCCAAAATACACATTTAGGTGTTTATTTTACCACTTTGTCTATTTGTGTCTGTAGATTTATATTTAATTTACCAAAAGTTAGAATTAGATAATGCCTCATTTGCATATTTAAAACAGAAAAATTCTGAAAACTCTCAATTCAAATCATAATTGTCTTAATGTAAGTAATTACATGGCACATCTATTAGTTACAGTTCTGACCATTCTAACCTGTAGTGTCTCTCTTAATCACAGTTCAGGACACCATTCACTGCCAGGCCTCTAAACTTCAGTACGAAACTGCAGAGTAGGATTCTTCATTTTCTGCTTGTAGTCCTCATCAAACGTCTCACTCTGGGCCACAGTGAAGTGGTTCTTCCAGTCACCAACCTTTCCTGCAGCAACACAGAAAAATCAGACGCGTATTTCTAGCGAAAGGTGGAGATCTCATTGCGTGTCAATATTCACTGTACCTTTCCTAATGAAGGAAGACTTTTTGAAATCCATCCATCTGATGTTTGAATGGTTGACCATGTCGTTCTTTTTCATGTCATCAAACTGCACTCTGCGTGTAATCATGTCTTTCTCCTCAGACGAAGGAGACAAACCAAGGAAGCAGCAGAGGTTGTCTATTCCCCGTCCGCAATCCTGGAAACGAGTGGTCAGGAGTAAAGCATCGCACTAGTGACACCTACAGCAGTGTTTTGGGAAAACAACGAGATTACCTCCACCAGATCTTCGTAGAACATGTAATGGATATTTGGATGACTCTGTTTCTTCTCCCACCAGCCGGTCACATGGTCGTACCAGGATCCAAACACCACTGAAGCAACAGAATAACAAATAAGAACACTTGAGGAAACCTTCAATTAAAGCCAATTTAGCACAGTGTTTCCTACTCTTTTCCTCCATGAATCTCTGGAGGTAGCTGCTCCAGTCTCCAGGCTCTGGGTGGAATGAGGTCATTCCTTCAAAATGGAAATAAGACACCATGTTGTCCTTTGCGTTGCGGGCCACGTACACGATCTACACAACAAGAACACGTTTGCATTATCTGAAGAGCAGTATTGCATGAAATACATGTTGTGTAATAAGTGTTTATGAACAACTGATCATAAGTCAGCAGTACTTGTAGCTGGAGGCATTGGATGTTGCTGTTTCTTGTTGTCATCATTCAGCCTTCAGATGAAATAACAATTCTATATTTTTCTGAAGTTAAAGTTATTTTTAAATAACTTAATGACAAGAACGTAAGAGTTAGAGAGACATGAACATGGTAAAAATCTGTAGTCAGTCCTTTGATGATTCCAAAAATCCTCATTATAAAGTTACATTTTCATCAGTAATCTGTATGAAACGCAGTTTGAATTATCTCCCTAGCTTTAAATCTTAATTTATGACACAGGAATTTGGTTGAAAAAGTACAATTGTCATATATATTGCACATAAACAATCTTAGTGACCTTACAGTTTTGCTCCCAAAAGGACTTTGGCAGAAACTGGACTGGAAGATGAGTCCTAAAGATTCGAGGAGAGGTGGAGAGGTTGTTGATCAGGTCTGTTCCATAGAGTTTGGGTTGAGAAGGCCCTGATCGTGAACATTATGAAAACAGTTCACATGTCAGTGAAACCTGCCATAAACACAATACAACTACGACACTTAAATGATTATGAATGCATCACTTTTCATGAAGTTATTGCACACTCCCTGGCACACAAGCTCTCCAATACAACACAATGAAATGTAGTTCATTGTGAGGAATTTTGTTTACTGATTTATGCAAAAGGCTGAAAATGACCACCATGGTATAAAAGTGTTTGCATGTTTCAGAGACATAACATATGGTGAGAATGTGATTGTTAAATCAACCTGGCTGCAGAGAGGGGAAGGCGATCTCCAAGGTGAACACCCTTGAATAGAGAGGGACGGATTTCTCGCGCTCTGGAAGTGTTTGACCAAAATGCAGCAGGTCAAGGATGTAGGAGACCCAGGTGCTTCCTACAAGAAAGATGGAGGAAAATAAAATAGTTAATGTATTCAACCAAATGTTTAATTATTGATCCTGCTGTATAAAGCAAAGAACATCCTCATGTCTGTGAACTGACCTGCTTTGGGGTATGATGCAATAAGTACATCATCTGGCCTGAACTGAAAGTTTTGAATATTCTCCCAATTGTCTGTATAAAAGTGTGTCATCCAGACTCCGTGGAAATCAAATAGTTCTGGTCGAGAAATTTCATCCATCTTTAAAATATATAAGATAAAAGAAAAGACAGATGTCACGTGTACAGAATGAAGAACATATCAGAGTTACAACACATGCAATGCATTTGACATGAATGATTCATATAATGAGTAGTAAGCATAACTAGAAATGTGTCAGTCTGTTGGATTCCAATGACATCTGTGTGATACAGCACAATATTTCCAAGCTTTTTGGCCAAAAATGGTGAATAAAGAGTACAAATTGTGGGAGCTGGAGCATTTAGTTTGTCTGCTCCAATGTGACAGTTATGCCTTCACTCTAGAGCTGAACATTCCATGCAATACACACTCATTATAAAATCTGAAACAGACCCAAAATGTTCCTGAAACTTAATCTGTGACTTCATGAAAACTGTGCCAGCTATCAGATGTTATTTATGTTATTGACATTTTAGATGTGTTTCCAGTGAGATATTTATGAATTTATATAGTGACATTGCAAGTTTAGTGAGAAATGTAAATATACATTTTAATATTGGATTACAGCCAGTGGTTCATCACTTGCAGCTGCTACAGGAATGCCTAATCATAATAATAATACAAATATAACAGTTTATATAAAAAATCTGAATAGGCAAAGTAACTAAGGTTATCGAATAAATGTAGAAGACTAAAAAGTATAATATTCTCGTCTGACATGTAGCAGAGTAAAAGTATGAAGTAGTAGAAAATGGAATTACTAAAGTAAAGTACAATTAATTCAAAATCGAACTTAAGTACAGTACTTGAGTAGAATCAGCTTTATTGTCCAAGAATCAATTCACATACAAGCAATCTGTAAAATGTACTGAACTTTACAGTAGTAGCAGAAAAGGACATTTAAATTTCAGCTAAAAGTGTTCTCTAATAAAACCAAATAAAATACAAAAAAGATCAGCAATAACCACAACTGTAATAACCTGAATAATGCAGCTGTTATGTACACTTTCACTTCCTACAAATAAATGAATGTACGTTGAGTTTAATAGAAAACCTGTAAGCATGTCTGGTGTTTGTGTTCTTTGCATTTCTGGTTCACTTCTGTCAAATATTGTCCAGTTGAGGATTGTGCCTAAATGTTTCACCAGTTAATCTCAGCACACAGATGAAATGGTTCAGAAAACATAAACTCAAGGCAAACAAAATAACTTTAAAGTGAAGCACATTTTAAAACATATGTATTTGTTGTCCCTGTTCCAGTTTAAAGTAGCTCACTTACCCTGCTGAGAGTTTCTGAAACAGAGTCTGAATCATCCACAATGAAGTCAGTTTGTTGTGTTCTCTATGCTGTGGATTGTAGCTACCTGAGAACATGAAGGCGTGATCAGGACCATCACTCCTGCTTCTCTATTGGCTGATGCTGTGTTCACCCTATGAATAATTCATAGGCTAACCCCCAAAGAAAAAGCCAAGCCTAACCCCCTCACTATGGTCAGCAGGAAGAGATTTGATTCAGACTTTAGATTTGCTTGATGCATTGAGAGGGGGGGGGGGGGGGGACTGTTGTGTGACTGTTGTTGTGAGTAGCATAAAGGGACGACAACTATACAACTTGGTTTTACAATCTAATTTTTCTAAAAACCAGAGTCTCTAGTTTAGGTCCAGTTACTTACAAATGGTAAGGCTGTGGTTTTATTAAAGTTTTTCACACAAAAATCACATACAACAATTTCAATTCAATGAATCAGTCTCATATATCTTTGATGATTATACTTTTATGCTTTATATCTTTCTACGATCTCTTAACAATGGTTATTCAGCAACAGAGAGGATTAAACAGTGAACTAACAGGTTGCACTGTATTCGTAAAACAAGGTTTTTTCATTCTGATTTTAAGATTTAGCTTCTTTCAGACTAGTGGAAAGAAAACATCCAAAAATACACATTTAGGTGTTTATTTTACTACTTTGTCTATTTGTGTCTGTAGATTTATATTTAATTTACCAAAAGTTAGAATTAGATAATGCCTCATTTGCATATTTAAAACAGAAAAATTCTGAAAACTCTCAATTCAAATCATAATTGTCTTAATGTAAGTAATTACATGGCACATCTATTAGTTACAGTTCTGACCATTTTAACCTGTAGTGTCTCTCTTAATCACAGTTCAGGACACCATTCACTGCCAGGCCTCTAAACTTCAGTACGAAACTGCAGAGTAGGATTCTTCATTTTCTGCTTGTAGTCCTCATCAAACGTCTCACTCTGGGCCACAGTGAAGTGGTTCTTCCAGTCACCAACCTTTCCTGCAGCAACACAGAAAAATCAGACGCGTATTTCTAGCGAAAGGTGGAGATCTCATTGCGTGTCAATATTCACTGTACCTTTCCTAATGAAGGAAGACTTTTTGAAATCCATCCATCTGATGTTTGACTGGTTGACCATGTCGTTCTTTTTCATGTCATCAAACTGCACTCTGCGTGTAATCATGTCTTTCTCCTCAGACGAAGGAGACAAACCAAGGAAGCAGCAGAGGTTGTCTATTCCCCGTCCGCAATCCTGGAAACGAGTGGTCAGGAGTAAAGCATCGCACTAGTGACACCTACAGCAGTGTTTTGGGAAAACAACGAGATTACCTCCACCAGATCTTCGTAGAACATGTAATGGATATTTGGATGACTCTGTTTCTTCTCCCACCAGCCGGTCACATGGTCGTACCAGGATCCAAACACCACTGAAGCAACAGAATAACAAATAAGAACACTTGAGGAAACCTTCAATTAAAGCCAATTTAGCACAGTGTTTCCTACTCTTTTCCTCCATGAATCTCTGGAGGTAGCTGCTCCAGTCTCCAGGCTCTGGGTGGAATGAGGTCATTCCTTCAAAATGGAAATAAGACACCATGTTGTCCTTTGCGTTGCGGGCCACGTACACGATCTACACAACAAGAACACGTTTGCATTATCTGAAGAGCAGTATTGCATGAAATACATGTTGTGTAATAAGTGTTTATGAACAACTGATCATAAGTCAGCAGTACTTGTAGCTGGAGGCATTGGATGTTGCTGTTTCTTGTTGTCATCATTCAGCCTTCAGATGAAATAACAATTCTATATTCTTCTGAAGTTAAAGTTATTTTTAAATAACTTAATGACAAGAACGTAAGAGTTAGAGAGACATGAACATGGTAAAAATCTGTAGTCAGTCCTTTGATGATTCCAAAAATCCTCATTATAAAGTTACATTTTCATCAGTAATCTGTATGAAACGCAGTTTGAATTATCTCCCTGGCTTTAAATCTTAAAGAATATGTCCACTTATTTTTTTCTCTTATGACAGTCTTATGACTCTTATGAATTTGGTTGAAAAAGTACAATTGTCATATATATTGCACATAAACAATCTTAGTGACCTTGCAGTTTTGCTCCCAAAAGGACTTTGGCAGAAACTGGACTGGAAGATGAGTCCTAAAGATTCGAGGAGAGGTGGAGAGGTTGTTGATCAGGTCTGTTCCATAGAGTTTGGGTTGAGAAGGCCCTGATCGTGAACATTATGAAAACAGTTCACATGTCAGTGAAACCTGCCATAAACACAATACAACTACGACACTTAAATGATTATGAATGCATCACTTTTCATGAAGTTATTGCACACTCCCTGGCACACAAGCTCTCCAATACAACACAATGAAATGTAGTTCATTGTGAGGAATTTTGTTTACTGATTTATGCAAAAGGCTGAAAATGACCACCATGGTATAAAAGTGTTTGCATGTTTCAGAGACATAACATATGGTGAGAATGTGATTGTTAAATCAACCTGGCTGCAGAGAGGGGAAGGCGATCTCCAAGGTGATCACCCTTTTACTGAGAGGGACGGATTTCTCGCGCTCTGGAAGTGTTTGACCAAAATGCAGCAGGTCAAGGATGTAGGAGACCCAGGTGCTTCCTACAAGAAAGATGGAGGAAAATAAAATAGTTAATGTATTCAACCAAATGTTTAATTATTGATCCTGCTGTATAAAGCAAAGAACATCCTCATGTCTGTGAACTGACCTGCTTTGGGGTATGATGCAATAAGTACATCATCTGGCCTGAACTGAAAGTTTTGTATATTCTCCCAATTGTCTGTATAAAAGTGTGTCATCCAGACTCCGTGGAAATCAAATAGTTCTGGTCGAGAAATTTCATCCATCTTTAAAATATATAAGATAAAAGAAAAGACAGATGTCACGTGTACAGAATGAAGAACATATCAGAGTTACAACACATGCAATGCATTTGACATGAATGATTCATATAATGAGTAGTAAGCATAACTAGAAAATTCCGCAGAAAATTTTGACAGTGTAACTCCTACTGCCCGAAGACGTCTCAATATATATACACGGCGATGATACCGGTAGTAACTAAGAATGTATTTTCAAGTTACACCACATGCTCTGTGTTTCACTGTAGAGACATGTAGAAAATACAATGGTTGTATTGTCTTGTTTAATTACCATTGCAACAGGAAATGAATCAATGAATGACTGAATGAATGGTGTTTAAAATGTATTATCAATGTATCATGCATAACTACACCCAACCCACTTACAAGTGACCACAAATTCATACAAGGCAGGACTAGGTGGGCGAGAGAGGGGGAGACAGAATCATAATGTTTGGCACACATACACAGAGATTATTAAATGACAGGCGTGTGTGTGTGTGTGTGTGTGTGTGTGTGTGTGTGTGTGTGTGTGTGTGAGTGTGTGTGTGTGTGTGTGTGTGTGTGTGTGTGTGTGTGTCTGTGAGACAGACAGACAGACAGACAGACAGGAGGTCTAACAATGCCTTTGACTGAATGGGGAGGACGCGCCTGGTGTTAGAGGCAGACTGATTAAGAAACGTTACAGTAAACAGTGATTTTGAACAAAACTCCTGCCTCCTTTTAACAAAAAGCAGGAGTCTGGGAGCCAAAATATGGGTACCATGAGAGAGAGAAGACTCTGTTGAACGCTCTGATGTGGTTTTTATGTTTGTGGTGTTAAAAATGTGAGCTCTAGAGCATTTAACATGGAGTCTAATGAAACAGTCGGTTGGAGTTCATGTCGCTCTGTGGCTCTTTGAGCCAAATGTGTAAATCTGTTGGATTCCAATGACATCTGTGTGCGACAAGCACAACATTTCCAAGCTTTTTGGCCAAAAATGGTGAATAAAGAGTACAAATTGTGGGAGCTGGAGCATTTTGTTTGTCTGCTCCAATGTGACAGTTATGCCTTCACTCTAGAGCTGAACATTCTGTGCAATACACACCCATTATAAAATCTGAAACAGACCCAAAATTCCTGAAATTTAATCTGTGACTTCATGAAAACTGTGCCAGCTATCAGATGTTATTTATGTTATTGACATTTTAGATGTGTTTCCAGTGAGATATTTATGAATTTATATAGTGACATTGCGAGTTTAGTGAGAAATGTAAATATACATTTTAATATTGGATTACAGCCAGTGGTTCATCACTTGCAGCTGCTACAGGAATGCCTAATCATAATAATAATACAAATATAACAGTTTATATAAAAAATCTGAATAGGCAAAGTAACTAAGGTTATCGAATAAATGTAGAAGACTAAAAAGTATAATATTCTCGTCTGACATGTAGCAGAGTAAAAGTATGAAGTAGTAGAAAATGGAATTACTAAAGTAAAGTACAATTAATTCAAAATCGGACTTAAGTACAGTACTTGAGTAGAATCAGCTTTATTGTCCAAGAATCAATTCACATACAAGCAATCTGTAAAATGTACTGAACTTTACAGTAGTAGCAGAAAAGGACATTTAAATTTCAGCTAAAAGTGTTCTCTAATAAAACCAAATAAAATACAAAAAAGATCTCAGCACACAGATGAAATTGCTTGGAAAACATAAACTCAAGTCAAACAAAATAACTTTAAAGTGAAGCACATTTTAAAACATATGTATTTTTTGTCCCTGTTCCAGTTTAAAGTAGCTCACTTACCCTGCTGAGAGTTTCTGAAACAGTGTCTGAATCATCCACAATGAAGTCAGTTTGTTGCGTCTTTTATGCTGTGGATTGTAGCTACCTGAGAACATGAAGGCGTGATCAGGACCTTCACTCCTGCTTCTCTATTGGCTGATGCTATGTTCACCCTATGAATAATTCATAGGCTAACCCCCAAAGACAAAGCCAAGGACAGCTGAGAAAAGTAAAACCAGCAAAAAAACACCACAACAACCAAGCTTACAACTTCAAAACAGATTTGCTCCATTGTTGCAGAATCCTAAATCTCCATCTGATGCCGATAAGCAGCTATCTTCTCAAAGCAGGGTAAGAACTGAGAGTAAATGTGAGAGTAAAAGGCCACAGGGAAAGCTTATGACTGGGCCTGAGATTCTGATTGTTGGTGACTATGCTGTAAAAGATGTCAGAACGATGTGCAGCAAGAATACCAAAATACTCTGCTTTCTGAAAAATACGGTCTCTAACATGAGAGACAAAATCCTGGACATCGTGGCTGACCATCCCACGGTGAAAAACATCATCGTGCATACAGGAAGCTGTGATATTGTGAAACAACAGTCTGAAGTTCTGAAGCGAGACGTCATTGATCTGTTAAACACAGTCAGCTCTGTCGAGGCTGAGGTGTTTATCAGCGGCCCTCTTCCACCAGTCAGAGGAGGAGATGAAGGATTCAGCAGCTGTTTGCGCTGAACAAATGGCTGTCAACTGCATGTACTGACCATTCAGTACAGTTTATCAACAATTTCTACCTTTTCTGGGAGCGCAGGCATCTTTTTAAGGTACATGGAGGAGTCTTTACCTCCCTCCCCAGCACCTACTTCCACCCCCCAGACTCCATCCAGGTCCCTTTCCTCTCTCACACTCTCCCCATCCTCTCCCCACCTGGAGTTCACTGACCACATGAAAGAGCCGGTCATTGCTGGAACCAAACACACTCCTCGACGTACAGTTCCAGCCCCGCAACTGGCTCCAAGTCCAGTTTTGACACAATTGGCGAAGGTAAAGCACGGTGCCCCTCACCCACCTCCACTACTGTCTCCCCTACATGATAAAGGCAATAATTGATATCTTCTGGGTCCAGGCTACAAGGCTAATGACACCAATGATTCTCCCTGTATGCAGCTAGCCTTCTCCATTCCTGTCCTGATAGTTTATAGAAAAAGAAAGGTGAGGCTGCAAGGAAACAATAGTAAACCTGCAAACTTATCAAACTCAACACTCATTCCCCGTCAGCCTGTCCAAATAAATTGGGCAAATAAAGCTTTAACCACATTAAACTCAGCTTTATTAAATGTCGGGTCTCTGTCAGGAAAAACATTTTTAATCACTGATTTTATTGTTAGGCACAAACTGGACATTTTGTTTTGAACTGAAACATGGTTAAACCAAGATAACAGTGCAGCTGTTCTTATTGAATCAACGCCTCACAACTTCAGTTTCATGAGTGAAACAAGAGCGCATAAGAAAGGAGGTGGAGTTGCTATTTTATTTAATGATTCTCTTTAATGCAAGCAGATGTCCTTTGGTCATTTTAACTCTTTTGAATATGTGGCTCTGAATTCCACTCAAGCTTTATTCCTAAACATTTACAGACCACCTAAATACTGTGCAACCTTCTTTGATGAGTTCACTGAACTGCTGTCTATAATCTGTATTGATTTTGACTGTGTTGTTGTTGTTTTAATATTCATGTTGATAATCCCCAAGACAGAGGGTCTATAGAACTATGTGGTGTCCTTGAAAACTATGATCTGACTCAGCATGTGACAGGACCCACCCACAACAGAGGACACACTCTGGACCTGATCATCACCAAAGGTGTAAACATTTCCAAGGTTGTTGTGACTGATGTTGCACTCTCTGATCATTTCTGTGTTTTCTTTGAGAGTGCAATCTCCTTGCACACAAAATGTCCAAACCGAGGTTGTGACAAAGCGTTACATCTCTGAGAACACCAGCGAACTATTTGTTCAGAAGTTCTCCTCCACACCAGCCCTCTCTTGCATCTCAGTCAATGAGCTTGTAGATACCTTCAATTCTAAAGTTAAACATATACTTATTGTATTCATATTAGCTTGTTGCACTTATTGTATTCGTATTACTTATAGCACTAACTGTTTCTCTTGTTTCTGTACTTTGGCTCTGAGTTATGCTCTGCTTCAGGCTCTTAGATGCTTGTTTGGAAAAGGAAATGTACTTATGACTTCTGGTGACTAGTAGTTCTTTTGATTACCAATGTTGATGCACTTATTGTAAGTCCCTTTGGATAAAAGCGTCTGCTAAATGACTCTATTGTAATGTAATGATGCCATTGCACCCACTAAAGTGAAGGTCGTCTCGGGGAAGCAAAGATCTCCTTGGAGAAATGCTACGCTGGTCAGAATAGAGAAAAGAGAGTGTTGGAGAGCTGAGCGCAGGTTCACTGTGACATCTATGAAGAGAGACTTCGCAATTATAATTTAAACTTAGGCAAGGCAGTCCTTCTTCTCTGACATCATAACCAAAAACAATAACAATACACGCGTCTTATTTGCTACCGTCGACAGGCTAACAAACCCTCCAGTGTCAGTAGCTGCTGAGCTCCAGTCCACCTGGACATGCAATCAATTTGCCTCATTTTTTACTGACAAAATTCAGAAAATTAGACGAGCAGTCAGTGCCTCCACATGACGACACACCACCTGAAGCTCAACCTGGACAAAACCGAGCTGCTGTTCCTCCCGGGGAAGGGTTGCCCGCACCGGGACCTGTCCATCACCATTGATGATACCGTGGTGACGCCGACTCGGGCTGCGAGGAACCTGGTGTGACCCTGGATGACCAACTGTTGTTCTCAGCAAACATCTCATCGATTACACGCTCCTGCAGATTTCTGCTCTACAACATCAGGAGGATTCGTCCCTTCCTGACTGACGAGACGGCGCAGGTTCTCATCCAGGCTCTTGTCATCTCCCGCCTGAACTACTGACACTCTCTACTCTTCAGAGCCCCGTCGTCGGCCATCAGACCTCTGGAGCTTGTCCAGAAAGCCGCAGCTCGCCTGGTGTTCAATCGCTCCAAGTTCTCCCACACAACTTCCTTTCTCCGTTCCCTACACTGGCTCCCTGTAAGAGCTCATCCAGTTTAAGACTCTGTTGCTAGAATACAGGGCAGTGAAAGGAACAGCTCCTTCCTATCTCCAGGCCACGGTCAAGCCTCACACCCCCGCTCGACCACTTTGCTCTGCTGCCTCGGGGCGATCGGTCGCCCCGTCGCTCAGAGGTCCTGGCGACCGATCGACCCGGTCACGTCTGTTTTCTATCCTGGCCCCACAGTGGTGGAATGAACTTCCCACTGACGTCAGGACAGCGGAGTCGCTGCCCATCTTTCATCAGGATGAAAACCCACCTCTTCAGGAAGTGCTACCCTGAGCCTTCCACTCACCACTTATTGTATTCATACTAGCTTGTTGCACTTATTGTATTCGTATTACTTTTTTTTGCACTTACGGTTTTTGTTTGCAGACAGTGTCTGTCTGTGTCTGTCTGTCTGTGTCTGTGTCTGTGTCTGTCTGTCTGTCTGTCTGTGTCTGTCTGTCTGTGTCTGTGTCTGTGTCTGTGACTGTGTCTGTGTCTGTTTGTCTGTGTCTGTGTCTGTCTGTCTGTCTGTCTGTGTCTGTGTCTGTGTCTGTGTCTGTGTCTGTGTCCGAGGTTCAACTGAATCCAGACTACAAAGATCTGTTTAGCTCAGTGGAGCCTGTTCCTGCAGGATGAGGAACCAGGACCACAGGCTGTCGCTCACCAGGAGTCAGAAGGTCAACAATCATTGGTATGTGTTACATAATCATTTCTACAACACTTCAGTAAACACACTCCTGTATAACAGTGTTTTCATGAGTTTTACTTTGGGTGAATCACATTCAAAGCACTCAAACACATATCATCTGAGTGATGCCATCAATTCAACAAGGGTTACACATATGAAAGTCAGCAGTGAACATCACAATAACTAGATTTAGACGATATTTTTGTCTAACATCTGACTCAGTAAACTCAACATTAACACATGAATCACAGTGAGGCTGCACAGGCCTCTAAACTTCAGAACGGAACTGCAGCGTGCTCTTCTTCATTTTCTGCTTGTAGTCCTCGTCAAACGCTTCCCTCTGGTTCACGGTGAAGTGGTTCTTCCAGTCACCAACTGTCCCTGAAGAAACAGAGAATCATTCACGTAGTTAATGAATGAAACCAGAGATTAATGAGCACATTTTGGTGCAAACTGAAATCATAATCCCTCATCTGTTGTCTCAACAGAGGAGGCTCTGACGCGTCTACGGAAGGTTCATTGGGTCAAATCGACCCATCACAGGCCCTGTAAGGGCAATGGAACAGCTGGACCAAAGTGACATTTTGGCTGACCTCATCTGACCTCTCTGTACTTTAACCTCTCTAGCTCTTGAATGCTTCACTTTATCAAAGTAAAAATTGTGCAGAGAGACTCTCAACATATTGTGCTATGATCTGGGAGAGGTTTAAAGCTTTCAGCTACAACATTAAAAAAAATATACTTATTAAAAAATGCATTTTTAATAGTCGAAAATGAAAACTTTCAATTTGTGCTGTGTGCCATCTTAATTTACTTTTAACCAGTAACATATATACTGATATTTACAAATCTGAACAAATCTCACAAGTGTTACCTTTACTATCACACCAAAACTATTAAAATACACCTTGTAGTTAGAGAAATACACTCTTTTTAGTATGGGTATGCAATTTTCGAGCAGAGGCCTAAAAATAGGGCTAGGGTGCAGAAGGTTTAATTTACCAAAAGTTAGAATTAGATAATGCCTCATTTGCATATTTAAAACAAACGATTTCGGAAAACTCAATTCAAATCATAATTGTCTTAATGTAAGTAATTAGATGGTGAAGTTTACATTGATATCTATTAGTTACAGTTCTGACCATTCTAACCTGTAGTGTCTCTCTTAATCACAGTTCAGGACACCATTCACTGCCAGGCCTCTAAACTTCAGTACGAAACTGCAGAGTAGGATTCTTCATTTTCTGCTTGTAGTCCTCATCAAACGTCTCACTCTGGGCCACAGTGAAGTGGTTCTTCCAGTCACCAACCTTTCCTGCAGCAACACAGAAAAATCAGACGCGTATTTCTAGCGAAAGGTGGAGATCTCATTGCGTGTCAATATTCACTGTACCTTTCCTAATGAAGGAAGACTTTTTGAAATCCATCCATCTGAAGTTTGAATGGTTGACCATGTCGTTCTTTTTCATGTCATCAAACTGCACTCTGCGTGTAATCATGTCTTTCTCCTCAGACGAAGGAGACAAACCAAGGAAGCAGCAGAGGTTGTCTATTCCCCGTCCGCAATCCTGGAAACGAGTGGTCAGGAGTAAAGCATCGCACTAGTGACACCTACAGCAGTGTTTTGGAAAAACAACGAGATTACCTCCACCAGATCTTCGTAGAACATGTAATGGATATTTGGATGACTCTGTTTCTTCTCCCACCAGCCGGTCACATGGTCGTACCAGGATCCAAACACCACTGAAGCAACAGAATAACAAATAAGAACACTTGAGGAAACCTTCAATTAAAGCCAATTTAGCACAGCGTTTCCTACTCTTTTCCTCCATGAATCTCTGGAGGTAGCTGCTCCAGTCTCCAGGCTCTGGGTGGAATGAGGTCATTCCTTCAAAATGGAAATAAGACACCATGTTGTCCTTTGCGTTGCGGGCCACGTACACGATCTACACAACAAGAACACGTTTGCATTATCTGAAGAGCAGTATTGCATGAAATACATGTTGTGTAATAAGTGTTTATGAACAACTGATCATAAGTCAGCAGTACTTGTAGCTGGAGGCATTGGATGTTGCTGTTTCTTGTTGTCATCATTCAGCCTTCAGATGAAATAACAATTCTATATTCTTCTGAAGTTAAAGTTATTTTTAAATAACTTAATGACAAGAACGTAAGAGTTAGAGAGACATAAACATGGTAAAAATCTGTAGTTAGTCCAGTCTTAGACAGTCT
>NW_027176672.1:650401-657901 GCF_023349555.1 Cebidichthys violaceus
CCTGAAGAAACAGAGAATCATTCACGTAGTTAATGAATGAAACCAGAGATTAATGAGCACATTTTGGTGCAAACTGAAATCATGTTCAAAAGGAATTTCTTTCACGATAGACATGTTTCTCCGTACCTTTCCTCATGAAAGGAGACACTTTCTGATTCATACTTTGGACGGTGGAGCAGTTGACCATCTTGTTTTGTTTCATGTTGTCAAACTGCACTTCACTTGTGACTCTTTCCTTCTCCTCGGCCGAAGGAGACAAACCGAGGAAGGAGCAGAGTCTGTCTATCTCTCGCCCCGTGTCCTGCAGACAATGTAAGAATCTCAGCTTTGTTACGCATAACTTAAAGATACATACTAGTTATCTTTCTGACCAATATCCAGTCCACGGTTACATCGTTCGAACACATCTCTATGTAACATTGACTTATGTTAGTGTAGCTCAGCATCGAGACCTCTGAGAGGAAGAAACAGCTACCCCAGGTTTAAGGTCTCCTTGTTGTTTAGCCGGGCTCTCCGTCCCTGTCCTCACCTCCTCCTCTCGCTCCCCGGAGCTGCCATGCTTTAACCGTCCAGCAGATGCCCTCAGACTCTCTCTCTGTCCTCTCCCACCTCTACACATCGGCCCAGTATCATGACAGACCCCCATCTTCACCTGGAACTGTTTCCCTCTGTTACGCTAAGCTAACCACCTTCATATGGTCAGTACAGACATGACAGTTGCATACATCTTTTCATCTAACTTTCCACAAACATGTCAAAGTCCTTTAATCATACAGCATGTTGTAATGTTTCAAACTACCAACATGAACGACCAGCAAGCGGACGTCTTTTTCTTGAGGACGAGATTGAAGACTCAACGGTCAGGAGCGCTTGGAAGCTCTCTTGAAAGCATCTCCAGCTACCAACACACCTCACCTGGATCAGATCTTCATAGAACAGATGGTGGATTTTTGGATAGGTCTGTCTCTTGTCCCACCAGCCGTTCACATGGTCGTGCCAGGATCCATACACCACTGAAGCAACAAGATGATATGTAGATGAGGTGGTGATGCAGGAAACGACACACTAAAGCTCCTCTGAACTCACCTTTTCCCTCCATGAAGTTCTGCAGAAAGGTGCTCCAGTCTCCAGGTTCTGGCATGGTGGTGTTCATGCGGCAAAAATGGTAATAGGACACCGCGTTGTCCTTTGCATTACGAAACACGTTGACTATCTGCAGAAAGAGAAACCGTAGTCCGCATCATAATTACGTGTGGTTCATAACTCACATGTGTGCGTGGCTTTTACCCTGACGTTCTGCTCCCAGAAGGACTTCGGCACAAACTGGATCGGTAGATGAGTTTTGATGAGACGAGGACTGGTGGGAAGCTGGTCTGCCAAGTCTTTACCTTTTGTGAAGAGAAGCAATAATCAGTGGCTTAAGTGCACAGAGTGTACTGTCTGTGTTGTTCAGTGTGTTTATGAGTACTGGCTCTAACACATGTGATCATGTGATGAGATTATACCGTAATCCTGACATCTTCCTGCTGACCTCTCTAGAATATTCGTAACGATTTTTTTAATCAACGGAAACTAAGAATTGTGTTTTCCTTATCTTATAAAAATCCATTGATAATTACATGAGGAGCTTCGTGTATGGAAGCCCTGAACGGACTCCTACTACCTGTGGGTAGAGAAGGTTTGATGAGCTCCAGAAACGGAACTCTCTCATGAAGAGGGATGGACGGCTGAGGCTCTGGAGACGTCTGCCCAAAATACAGGAGATCCAGGATGTAACAGACCCACGTTGTTCCTGAGGTTAAGGAACACATGGTTCTGTTGTGACATGAGCGTCGGTAACATATTGAGCCAGGGCATTCATCAACATTAAATGATTTATTAAAAGTAGAACAACGATGCCAAAAGTTCCACACACACACACACACACACACACACACACACACCTGCTTTAGGATAAGTAGCTATAAGAACATCATCCGGTCTCGCTCTAAAGTTCTGCACCTCGTCCCAGTTGTCAGTGAAGTAATGAGACATGGAGACTCCGTGGAAGTCAAATATTGCTGACTGATGATTCACATCCATCTGTGACAAAAGAAATGATCACATTTGAACTGGTTTTACCAATAATGATTAGTGGTCAGTGGAATATTTCATGTCATTCATTTTATGTCATTGCTTTTGAGGGAGATAAATGCAGTGGTGATAGAAGTACTCCGATCTTTTACTTAAAGGAACAGTGTGTAACATTTAGCAGGATTTAATGGAGTATAATATGCAATATAATGACCTGAGAACCGTGATGAAATGTAGAGAAAAAAGTACAATATTTCCATCTGACATGGAGCAGAGTCAAAGTATAAAGAAGCAGAAAATGGAATTACTAAGGTAAAGTACTGAAGTCGTACTTAAGTACAGTACTGGAGTAGAATCAGCTTTATTAGTCAAGTATCCGTACACATAATGTACTGAACTGTACAGTAGTAGAGGAACAAAAACATCTGAAGTTCAGCTAAAAGTGTTCCCTAATAAAACCAAATAAAATACAAAAAAGAGCAACAATAACCACAACTGTAATAACCTGAATAATGCAGCTGTTATGTACACTTTCACTTCCTACAAATAAATGAATGTACGGTGAGTTTAATAGAAAACCTGTAAGCATGTCTGGTGTTTGTGTTCTTTGCTGTTCTGGTTCACTTCTGTCAAATATTGTCCAGTTGAGGATTGTGCCTAAATGTTTCACCAGTTAATCTCAGCACACAGATGAAATGGTTCAGAAAACATGAACTCAAGTCAAACAAAATAACTTTAAAGTGAAGCACATTTTAAAACATATGTATTTGTTGTCCCTGTTCCAGTTTAAAGTAGCTCACTTACCCTGCTGAGAGTTTCTGAAACAGAGTCTGAATCATCCACAATGAAGTCAGTTTGTTGTGTTCTCTATGCTGTGGATTGTAGCTACCTGAGAACATGAAGGCGTGATCAGGACCATCACTCCTGCTTCTCTATTGGCTGATGCTGTGTTCACCCTATGAATAATTCATAGGCTAACCCCCCAAAGACAAAGCCAAGCCTAACCCCCTCACTATGGTCAGCAGGAAGAGATTTGATTCAGACTTTAGATTTGCTTGATGCATTGAGGGGGGGGGACTGTTGTGTGACTGTTGTTGTGAGTAGCATAAAGGGACGACAACTATACAACTTGGTTTTACAATCCTGTGTTTTAAAGTAATAAAAGAAACTTGGACCTCTACCTGGAAACTGAATGCTTTATAGAGACCGACTACACTTTATCCTCTGGTAGTTTCAGGCAGTGACCGCTGGTAGTTCAGAGAACTGTTCCTGTAAAGAACAGTTCTCTTGTCAGCCAAACACGCAGCGATGCGCGTCTCCACTTGGGTGTCACCGGGGGGAAATGACAAGACCAGCTGGGTGTCATCGGCATAACAATGGTAGGACAAGTCATGCGAGCGAATAACAGAACCCAGAGATGTTATGTAGAGCGAGAAGAGAAGGGGGCCCAGGACTGAACCTTGCGGAACCCCCGTAGTCAGCATGCGTGGTTCTGACAAGGCCCCCCCTTGCGCACCTAACACGGAGGTAACTCCGTCGGCTGTCCCACCTGCGAGGATATGCGTTCCTCCTGGAGGTGTCGAAACAATACCTCCGGCCTTTTATCTCACCCCGCAGCTGAATCGTTAGGATTTCGGATTAATTGTCTTCCTGAGGCTACATCCATACTACTCCGTTTTCGTTTGGAAACAGAGTTTTCAAACGAAAACGATCTCCGTCCACACGTTTCAGCCATCGTTTCCAAAATGATCTCCGTCCAGACTACACGCCTGAAAACGAATATCACGTGACTCTTCACGTACACTGGGCATGCGCCAATGTAAACAGGAAGTAGATTATCGTATTTTGTAACTAAGCAACCAGAGTAATAAAGTAGTCTTTAATGATCGTAAGTAGGTGTTTGATACTTAAGATCTTCTCTCAAATCTTCCTCTATAAACTCAAACAGATAGAGTTCATGGAAAGTTTTATAAGTTTAATTTTTCAGACTTAACATTAGTTACAGCGCTGCGGGTCTCTCTCTCTCTCTCTCTCTCTCTCTCTCTCTCTCTCTCTCTCTCTCTCTCTATCTCTCTTTCTCTGCTCACTGATCGCTTCAATAACAGCTGTTTCCTCCGCAGACATGCAGACTTTAACTGGACAACAGCTGCTGGTAAAGACAACAAGGTCAGCAATAACTGTAATCAGTTGTCTGCATTAAATTAACCTGGCAGTCGATCGCGGGCGTCTACGTCATCGTTTCCAAACTTATGCGTTTACGTCCGTCCACAGGAATACGCTACCCGGAGTTTCCAAACGTATCCGTCTTCGGGAGCGTTTCTAAACTCCTCCGTTTTCGGTGCTCGAAAACGGCGGTGTAGTGTGGACGCTCAGTGTAAACATTACATTACATTACATTACATTACATTACAGTCATTTAGCAGACGCTTTTATCCAAAGCGACTTACAATAAGTTCATCAATATTGGTAATCAAAAGAACTACTAGTCACCAGAAGTCATAAGTACATTTCCTTTTCCAAATGTAGTGGGGAATGCTCCTCAGAGAAGGAAGTGTGGGATTGCGAATGCAGTCCTCAGGCTAGGCTCCTCCCCCAATCAGTGCCAGCATTTATAAGGCACCTGTGGTCCTGGCCTCATTCCTTTTGGCCCTTGTCCTGGTGCTGTGGTGGCACATGGTGAGTTCTAGACAATTTTCCTCCTCTTGTTGCCGTCTGACTACTTACCCCATGTGTGAAGTGGGGGGTAGTCACAATCCTAACTTGTTTTATTTTGCAGCATGGTGTGCCCTTTCTTAATCTCTGTTTATCATTTGTAGGTTCACCTGCTGCTGTTTTGCTTGCCTGTTTTGCTTGTTTTCCTTTGTTCTGCATGTTTTGATGATTTTATTGATACCTTTAATAAATATTATGTTAATCTTTATGAATAAATATCAGTAATGAATCTGTGTGTCCTTAATGAATTCTATATCTTACATTAGGGTCGTTAAGTTTATATTTCCCAGGGTGTAATTCCCTGGGTGGCGTTGTTGGTTTCCCTTTAAGTTTCCCCCCCCCCTTTAACCTCGCTACACAAACAAGCATCTAAGAGCATGAAGCAGAGCATAACTCAGAGCCAAAGTACAGAAACAAGAGAAACAGTTAGTGCTATAAGTAATACGAATACAATAAGTGCAACAAGCTAGTATGAATACAATAAGTGCTAAGTGGAAGGCTCAGGGTAGCACTTCCTAAACGCAGCAAAACATATGCGTTTTCAATAGAAACGGAGTAATGTGGATGTAGTCTGAGATTCTTGTACGACTACGCCCTAGGCGCTCTCAGTAGGATGTAACCCTAGCACCCAGTATGGATAGTTATGTAGAACGTCTGTACTTTACTATCGCCTATTGTGAACATTCTCACCATTTATGACTAATTCTGCCAAGTCTTCACCCAGAGTACTCACCTTAAGCTCCTCTGGTAGACTCAGTCGTCACCTCTGTATCACACGGATGAGGAACAGGGAAGAGGGTCAAATTTTTCTAAAAAACCAGAGTCTCTAGTTTAGGTCCAGTTACTTACAAATGGTAAGGCTGTGGTTTTATTAAAGTTTTTCACACAAAAATCACATACAACAATTTCAATTCAATGAATCAGTCTCATATATCTTTGATGATTATACTTTTATGCTTTATATCTTTCTACGATCTCTTAACAATGGTTATTCAGCAACAGAGAGGATTAAACAGTGAACTAACAGGTTGCACTGTATTCGTAAAACAAGGTTTTTTCATTCTGATTTTAAGATTTAGCTTCTTTCAGACTAGTGGAAAGAAAACATCCAAAATACACATTTAGGTGTTTATTTTACCACTTTGTCTATTTGTGTCTGTAGATTTATATTTAATTTACCAAAAGTTAGAATTAGATAATGCCTCATTTGCATATTTAAAACAGAAAAATTCTGAAAACTCTCAATTCAAATCATAATTGTCTTAATGTAAGTAATTACATGGCACATCTATTAGTTACAGTTCTGACCATTCTAACCTGTAGTGTCTCTCTTAATCACAGTTCAGGACACCATTCACTGCCAGGCCTCTAAACTTCAGTACGAAACTGCAGAGTAGGATTCTTCATTTTCTGCTTGTAGTCCTCATCAAACGTCTCACTCTGGGCCACAGTGAAGTGGTTCTTCCAGTCACCAACCTTTCCTGCAGCAACACAGAAAAATCAGACGCGTATTTCTAGCGAAAGGTGGAGATCTCATTGCGTGTCAATATTCACTGTACCTTTCCTAATGAAGGAAGACTTTTTGAAATCCATCCATCTGATGTTTGAATGGTTGACCATGTCGTTCTTTTTCATGTCATCAAACTGCACTCTGCGTGTAATCATGTCTTTCTCCTCAGACGAAGGAGACAAACCAAGGAAGCAGCAGAGGTTGTCTATTCCCCGTCCGCAATCCTGGAAACGAGTGGTCAGGAGTAAAGCATCGCACTAGTGACACCTACAGCAGTGTTTTGGGAAAACAACGAGATTACCTCCACCAGATCTTCGTAGAACATGTAATGGATATTTGGATGACTCTGTTTCTTCTCCCACCAGCCGGTCACATGGTCGTACCAGGATCCAAACACCACTGAAGCAACAGAATAACAAATAAGAACACTTGAGGAAACCTTCAATTAAAGCCAATTTAGCACAGTGTTTCCTACTCTTTTCCTCCATGAATCTCTGGAGGTAGCTGCTCCAGTCTCCAGGCTCTGGGTGGAATGAGGTCATTCCTTCAAAATGGAAATAAGACACCATGTTGTCCTTTGCGTTGCGGGCCACGTACACGATCTACACAACAAGAACACGTTTGCATTATCTGAAGAGCAGTATTGCATGAAATACATGTTGTGTAATAAGTGTTTATGAACAACTGATCATAAGTCAGCAGTACTTGTAGCTGGAGGCATTGGATGTTGCTGTTTCTTGTTGTCATCATTCAGCCTTCAGATGAAATAACAATTCTATATTCTTCTGAAGTTAAAGTTATTTTTAAATAACTTAATGACAAGAACGTAAGAGTTAGAGAGACATGAACATGGTAAAAATCTGTAGTCAGTCCTTTGATGATTCCAAAAATCCTCATTATAAAGTTACATTTTCATCAGTAATCTGTATGAAACGCAGTTTGAATTATCTCCCTGGCTTTAAATCTTAAAGAATATGTCCACTTATTTTTTTCTCTTATGACAGTCTTATGACTCTTATAAATTTGGTTGAAAAAGTACAATTGTCATATATATTGCACATAAACAATCTTAGTGACCTTGCAGTTTTGCTCCCAAAAGGACTTTGGCAGAAACTGGACTGGAAGATGAGTCCTAAAGATTCGAGGAGAGGTGGAGAGGTTGTTGATCAGGTCTGTTCCATAGAGTTTGGGTTGAGAAGGCCCTG
>NW_027176672.1:662901-755401 GCF_023349555.1 Cebidichthys violaceus
CACCTCTACACATCGGCCCAGTATCATGACAGACCCCCATCTTCACCTGGAACTGTTTCCCTCTGTTACGCTAAGCTAACCACCTTCATATGGTCAGTACAGACATGACAGTTGCATACATCTTTTCATCTAACTTTCCACAAACATGTCAAAGTCCTTTAATCATACAGCATGTTGTAATGTTTCAAACTACCAACATGAACGACCAGCAAGCGGACGTCTTTTTCTTGAGGACGAGATTGAAGACTCAACGGTCAGGAGCGCTTGGAAGCTCTCTTGAAAGCATCTCCAGCTACCAACACACCTCACCTGGATCAGATCTTCATAGAACAGATGGTGGATTTTTGGATAGGTCTGTCTCTTGTCCCACCAGCCGTTCACATGGTCGTGCCAGGATCCATACACCACTGAAGCAACAAGATGATATGTAGATGAGGTGGTGATGCAGGAAACGACACACTAAAGCTCCTCTGAACTCACCTTTTCCCTCCATGAAGTTCTGCAGAAAGGTGCTCCAGTCTCCAGGTTCTGGCATGGTGGTGTTCATGCGGCAAAAATGGTAATAGGACACCGCGTTGTCCTTTGCATTACGAAACACGTTGACTATCTGCAGAAAGAGAAACCGTAGTCCGCATCATAATTACGTGTGGTTCATAACTCACATGTGTGCGTGGCTTTTACCCTGACGTTCTGCTCCCAGAAGGACTTCGGCACAAACTGGATCGGTAGATGAGTTTTGATGAGACGAGGACTGGTGGGAAGCTGGTCTGCCAAGTCTTTACCTTTTGTGAAGAGAAGCAATAATCAGTGGCTTAAGTGCACAGAGTGTACTGTCTGTGTTGTTCAGTGTGTTTATGAGTACTGGCTCTAACACATGTGATCATGTGATGAGATTATACCGTAATCCTGACATCTTCCTGCTGACCTCTCTAGAATATTCGTAACGATTTTTTTAATCAACGGAAACTAAGAATTGTGTTTTCCTTATCTTATAAAAATCCATTGATAATTACATGAGGAGCTTCGTGTATGGAAGCCCTGAACGGACTCCTACTACCTGTGGGTAGAGAAGGTTTGATGAGCTCCAGAAACGGAACTCTCTCATGAAGAGGGATGGACGGCTGAGGCTCTGGAGACGTCTGCCCAAAATACAGGAGATCCAGGATGTAACAGACCCACGTTGTTCCTGAGGTTAAGGAACACATGGTTCTGTTGTGACATGAGCGTCGGTAACATATTGAGCCAGGGCATTCATCAACATTAAATGATTTATTAAAAGTAGAACAACGATGCCAAAAGTTCCACACACACACACACACACACACACACACACACCTGCTTTAGGATAAGTAGCTATAAGAACATCATCCGGTCTCGCTCTAAAGTTCTGCACCTCGTCCCAGTTGTCAGTGAAGTAATGAGACATGGAGACTCCGTGGAAGTCAAATATTGCTGACTGATGATTCACATCCATCTGTGACAAAAGAAATGATCACATTTGAACTGGTTTTACCAATAATGATTAGTGGTCAGTGGAATATTTCATGTCATTCATTTTATGTCATTGCTTTTGAGGGAGATAAATGCAGTGGTGATAGAAGTACTCCGATCTTTTACTTAAAGGAACAGTGTGTAACATTTAGCAGGATTTAATGGAGTATAATATGCAATATAATGACCTGAGAACCGTGATGAAATGTAGAGAAAAAAGTACAATATTTCCATCTGACATGGAGCAGAGTCAAAGTATAAAGAAGCAGAAAATGGAATTACTAAGGTAAAGTACTGAAGTCGTACTTAAGTACAGTACTGGAGTAGAATCAGCTTTATTAGTCAAGTATCCGTACACATAATGTACTGAACTGTACAGTAGTAGAGGAACAAAAACATCTGAAGTTCAGCTAAAAGTGTTCCCTAATAAAACCAAATAAAATACAAAAAAGAGCAACAATAACCACAACTGTAATAACCTGAATAATGCAGCTGTTATGTACACTTTCACTTCCTACAAATAAATGAATGTACGGTGAGTTTAATAGAAAACCTGTAAGCATGTCTGGTGTTTGTGTTCTTTGCTGTTCTGGTTCACTTCTGTCAAATATTGTCCAGTTGAGGATTGTGCCTTAATGTTTCACCAGTTAATCTCAGCACACAGATGAAATGGTTCAGAAAACATGAACTCAAGGCAAACAAAATAACTTTAAAGTGAAGCACATTTTAAAACATATGTATTTGTTGTGTCTGTTCCAGTTTAAAGTAGCTCACTTACCCTGCTGAGTGTTTCTGAAGTCAGTTTGTTATGTTCTCTATGCTGTAGATTGTTGCACAACTTCCTGACAACATGAAGGTGTGATCAGGACTGGATCTCCTGCTTCTCTATTGGCTGATGCTGTGTTTACACTAGGATTCTGTTGGAGAAAAATAACTTTTAGAATGATCAGTTCTTATTGTTTAACATACAAGGCTCCGTGAAGTCTGTGACTCCTGTGTGAACTCTCTTCACACTTGTTATCTCAGATGTTCCTCGTTTAGCAGTCACTGTGACCTTCTGTAAGGAATGATTGTATATCTAACTAAACGTCTAGATGACGTTTGCTTGTGCGGAAGAGACGAGTTCAAGACATGCAACGTAGCTTTATGCAAATGATTCTGTGCAAACGCACTTGTGTGTTATCAGAAGTATAAATATCAGAGACTCAGAGACAGACCTGTGAACAGCCTTGATGCATGACTTGTATGTGTTTCAACTCTGTCTCCTTGCAAGAATAAATGTCCTGTGACGATGACTTTTACATCGGCTTCGAGTGAATTTGCAGTGCCTGGTGTTTGTGTTCTTTGCTGTTTTGGTTCACTTCTGTCAAATATTGTCCAGTTGAGGATTGTGCCTAAATGTTTCACCAGTTAATCTCAGCACACAGATGAAATGGTTCAGAAAACATGAACTCAAGTCAAACAAAATAACTTTAAAGTGAAGCACATTTTAAAACATATGTATTTGTTGTCCCTGTTCCAGTTTAAAGTAGCCCACTTACCCTGTTGAGAGTTTCTGAAACAGAGTCTGAATCATCCACAATGAAGTCAGTTTGTTATGTTCTCTATGCTGTGGATTGTTGCACAACTTCCTGAGAACATGAAGGCGTGATCAGGACTGGATCTCCTGCTTCTCTATTGGCTGATGCTGTGTTCACCCTATGAATAATTCATAGGCTAAACCCCCATAGAGAAAGCCAAGCTTAACCCCCTCACTACGGTCAGCAGGAAGAGATTTGATTCAGACTTTAGATTTGCTTGATGCGTTGGGGGGGGGGGGGGGGGGGGACTGTTGTGTGACTGTTGTTGTGAGTAGCATAAAGGGACGACAACTATACAACTTTGTTTTACAATCCTGTGTTTTAAAGTAATAAAAGAAACTTGGACCTCGTACCTGGAAACTGAATGCTTTATAGAGACCGACTACACTTTATCCTCTGGTAGTTTCAGGCAGTGACCGCTGGTAGTTCAGAGAACTGTTCCTGTAAAGACAGACGGGTCTTTGTTCACTTCATGTTAAGCTAAAGCAGCAAGTGAAGACATCAAGTATAGCTTCAGTAGCTAGTGTAGCATAGACGTGCTAACGTCCTCTGCTAATGTTAGCTCCACAGGTTTTAACCAAACATTTAACGACTTCCAACCTCTCCGGGTAACGAGTATCACTGTTACTCAAGTCAGACCGATGTAAAAGTCATTATCACAGAGTATTTATTCTCACAAGAAGGAGTCAGGGTTGTACACATACAAGTCAACGTGTCAACACACACACACACACACACACACACACACACACACACACACACAAAGCACAGGACGGTTTATGACTGGTTCACTTAACACTCTGTTGTCTCACAGAGGTCGCCCTATGGTAACAGAGGAAGTCATGGTTATAGCTCAGCTCTGAGTGAGTGCCGTCGTCTCTTACAGGTTGATGATCACTCTTAGTTAGGACAACAGCTGAATGGACTCTAGTCTTCCCCCAGACGCTTCGGCACCTAAACATGCAAACAGTTGTTTTCCCTAGGGGTCAAAGGAAGTTCACCCAGCCAGGTCACACCAGGTCACACCAGGTCTCATCAGGTCACACCAGGTCTCATCGGGGGGGGGGGACTGTTGTGTGACTGTTGTTGTGAGTAGCATAAAGGGACGACAACTATACAACTTTGTTTTACAATCCTGTGTTTTAAAGTAATAAAAGAAACTTGGACCTCGTACCTGGAAACTGAATGCTTTATAGAGACCGACTACACTTTATCCTCTGGTAGTTTCAGGCAGTGACCGCTGGTAGTTCAGAGAACTGTTCCTGTAAAGACAGACGGGTCTTTGTTCACTTCATGTTAAGCTAAAGCAGCAAGTGAAGACATCAAGTATAGCTTCAGTAGCTAGTGTAGCATAGACGTGCTAACGTCCTCTGCTAATGTTAGCTCCACAGGTTTTAACCAAACATTTAACGACTTCCAACCTCTCCGGGTAACGAGTATCACTGTTACTCAACTCAGACCGATGTAAAAGTCATTATCACAGAGTATTTATTCTCACAAGAAGGAGTCAGGGTTGTACACATACAAGTCAACGTGTCAACACACACACACACACACACACACACACACAAAGCACAGGACGGTTTATGACTGGTTCACTTAACACTCTGTTGTCTCACAGAGGTCGCCCTATGGTAACAGAGGAAGTCATGATTATAGCTCAGCTCTGAGTGAGTGCCGTCGTCTCTTACAGGTTGATGATCACTCTTAATTAGGACAACAGCTGAATGGACTCTAGTCTTCCCCCAGACGCTTCGGCACCTAAACATGCAAACAGTTGCTTTCCCTAGGGGTCAAAGGAAGTTCACCCAGCCAGGTCACACCAGGTCACACCAGGTCTCATCAGGTCACACCAGGTCTCATCAGGTCACACCAGGTCTCATCAGGTCACACCAGGTCACACCAGGTCTCATCAGGTCACACCAGGTCTCATCAGGTCACACCAGGTCACACCAGGTCACACCAGGTCTCATCAGGTAACACCAGGTCTCATCAGGTCACACCAGGTCACACCAGGTCACACCAGACCATAAGGCTTCGTGAGCAGACAACATCTTTGTTGTCAAATAGGAGAAACTTAATTAGTCATTAGATTTCCCCCGACAACAACGTTTAACAATGACTAGCTCCAAATCTACTCGCTCTCACTCCAGACTCCTCACATGCAGACGCTCGGTCAGCGGACGATTATCCTGCTGTTTTGAAGAAGACTTGAAACTAGAGATTGAGACCATAAACTCATGTTTACTGAGGTATTAAACCAAGAGAGAAGTAGAGTCATTTCCTCATGGACTGAACCACAGCGTTATCAGGACACTCGCCTTATGACGCTCACCGACCACAATGTGTGATCTTATGAATATGAATAAAAGTCATCACAATAGAGTAAAATAACTAAGTAATAAGGGGTGTATGAATAGAAAACAAATGAGAAACTATTGGAGACTAAACATTAGAAGGTAAGGAGACGGTGAGGTTGAATTTAAAATAGTTTAGTTAGTTTTAGTAACTACTGGTAGAAAGTAACTAAGTACATTACATGTTATTGTGTGTAGTGCAACTTTCATACCAACTATCTCTTTAGCTATTTCCTGAATATTTAGTTTAATATCTCACACATGAAGAGAACAATAGGAACCATATGAATGAGCTCTTGTTGTTTTATTGCAAATAAAAAGATTCTACTGATCACACTCATCATGTAAATAGTGAAGTCACACAGCTGCTCTTCAATCACACATCAACTTTTAATGCTTTTTAAGAGGCAGACGAACTGATAATATACGTGTTCTTAACTCATGGGTGATTACATCATTGTCTAGTTCACACATTTTCTTCTTATAAAAGGAATATTCACCTTCAGACATGACCAGCCATTTCATTTATATTGTCATTCATAATCATCATGTCCTCAACAGTTTCTATCTCAAGACAAGTTACTCCTCATTTTATGGACATTTTCCTACTAAAGCAGCGACGTGTGTCCGTCTTTAAAATAAACTTCCATCTTCACAGGATACAACTTAGGTTTATGGAAAGATCATGAAGTTCTTAGATAGAGTTATACATAAAATGACTACTGTAGTAATTAAGTTACACCACAAATCAAAGTCTCCTGGGTCAAACTCGTCCACCTCCGGCCTGCTCTGCCTTTTGCAATCTCTACACTTCCTTGTTTATGATCACGTGAATATCATTCATTATATTTCTGTGGGATATGTATTCTTTTTCGTAGGTATAGCTACGAATGCTGGATGAGACCAGCCGCTCATGAGCCGACACAGGCGCTCTTCATCAGAGTTCAGAGCGGAACTGAAGAGTGACGTCCGTCATCTGTTTCTTGTAGTCTTCATCAAACAGCTGACTCTGGGCCACAGAGAAGTGGTTCTTCCAGTCACCAACTTTCCCTGCAGAACCACACAGAACCACTCGGCTGTTTTAGTTTAAAGTGGAGAATCAGATATTTAGTTTTCTTCATGTCACACACATTTATTCATCACGTTACCTTTCCTCATGAAAGGAGAAATTTTGAAATCCATAACTGGGCTGATAGAGTAGTTGGCCATGCCGTCCTTTTTCATGTTATCAAAATGAGATCCGTCAGTGACTCTTCTCTTCTCCTCGTCCGAACGAGACAAACCAAGAAAGCAGCAGAGTTTGTCTATTTCCCGTCCGGTATCCTGGAAACACATCAGATATCGTTGTTGCATTATTACCAGCTAGAGGAGGACAGCAGCCTGAATGGGAGGAGCCTCACAATAACGACTAGATTACCTCCACCAGGTCTTCGTAGAACATGTAGTGGAGTTTCGGGTAGGTCTGTTTCTTCTTCCACCAGCCGTTCACATGGTCGTACCAGGGTCCAAACACCACTGAGACCACAGGACAAACGTTAAAGCCCCTCAGTGTTGTTCATTACAAATCTGTGCATCTCATCTCTAGTCATTGAGCTTCACACATACTGTTTCCCTCCATGAATCTGGGGATGTAGCTGCTCCAGTCTCCGGGCTCTGGCTGAACCATGTTCATGCGTTCAAAGTGAAAATAAGACACCATGTTGTCTTTGGCATTGCGGGCCACGTAGACGATCTACAGAAGAAGAAAACACTGAAATGATTGGAGGAGCAGCGTTACATGAGACGTCAACAAACATAAAACATCCTCGGTTGTTCAGTCAACCCAAAGGTTAGCACATAAAAGGGGAATGGAACACTCACTACTCCCTCTGCCAGGAAGATCATAAGATTGTCCGTGAGTGTGCACCTCTGTGTCTGTCCACGGCTAATCTCGCATTCTGCTGCATCAAACTGCATCATATTTTGGGGGGCCAGTTATGGCTGCTTGCCCACTGACTCGACTCTCTACTCATAAACTTAGTTTATGCTCGCCGTAGTAAAGCCAACACGAGGTGCGCGCGCCAGAAAACGATGTATCCACGGCCTGAGGATTTTACAAATAAGGTGTCACATCTGTCACTCGCCTCATCAGCTCAGTCAGTGCACCTGTTAGTCACACCCACCTCACCTCATCACTCTCACCCGCTCTCTCTGCTGCACCTACTATTTAGACCTCAGTCTCACTCTCACTCACTGCCGGATCCTTCTCCGCATTATGCCAGACTTTCCAGCGTTTACCCTCCGACTGGTTTCCCGTTGCCGACCCTGCCTGTCTGGACTTCTCCTCCTCTGCCTCTGCCCCGGTAAACGGCTCAGCCTTCTGTCCCCGACCGCGAGGTTCTGCCTCTGCATCCTCTGGGTTCTGTCGGCCTTCCCTACTGCAAGCAATTTCATTTCCTCGAGTTTCCCCATTTCCTGTTTGGGTAACAGGCTTCTAGCATTCAGATGAAAGAAGGGAAACGCCCTCTGACTAAAACATCTCTGATAACCCTAACTGTAGGTAGACATGCCTCACGTGTGACTTTGTCATCTGTTTCAGCCTCTTGCAAGTAACACACAAACTACTGACCCTGCAGTTTTGCTCCCAGAAGGACTTTGGCACAAACTGGACCGGATAGTGAGTTTTAATGAGTCGAGGAGAGGTGGGGAGGTTGTCCACCAGGTCTTTCCCTGTATGAAGAGGTAAAGATGGAGTGAGCAAAGCATTGGACCTGTACAGTGCTTCAGTCGTTTGTGGACAGCTACAGTGAGCTACATACCTGAAATCACAGATGGCAAAATGATCTCCAAGAAAGGCACTCTATCAAATATTGGGACGGATGTCTGGCGCTCCATCTGACCAAAATACAGCTGGTCAAGGATGTAGGAGACCCATGTGGTTCCTAAAAGACCGGAAGAGAGAGACGGAGAGGAACATCAAACAGCCCCTGACCTCTGTACCCACAGCACCTGTTCATGTTAGGCTTCATGGTTACCTGCTTTGGGGTATGTTGCTATGAGTATATCATCTGGCCTGGCCTGAAAGTTTTGAACGTTCTCCCAGTTGTCTGTAAAGTAGTGGGTCATTGAGACTCCGTGGAAATCAAAGATTTCTGGTCGAGTGAACTAAAAAGAAAATAATCAAGAAAGCATGTGTAGTTAAAGTGCAGCCGATTGATTGTGTGGAGAAGAATAGAAAAACACTGAAGTCACTCTTAAAAGGAAACGTCTAAACATCTGTTTACGTCTGCATACAGCGAGATTTGTTAACTATGCATGCGTTTTAAAAATACTTAAGACAACAAGTAACTAGAAATGAACCCAACGTGAGAGAAGTAGCCCTTTTGCTGCACCTATTGCTGCTTGTAACAAAATAATTTCCCCTCGCGGGATCAATAAAGTTATTATCTATCTATCTTTGAAACTCACTCACTTTGCTTCCTTGACCACTGAGCTGCTGTAACAAACTCATCTTATATTAATAGAGACACATACCTGGTCCGGACCTAAAGACATGCTGACGGCTGCTGGTTCCTCTGCTTCATACGTTTCTCTTCTGCTACGATTGTGTTATATAGGACAAGTCCTGTTACATAATACTTCACCGTTTGTAACTGGATTACAGATGTGATATTGAAGTCCCGCCTCTCTGAATTCTCTCACGTCTTCTTGTGTAAAAAGTTTCTCTGAGAAGAGTCAGCTCCAGTAATCACAATCGACTCTTGAAAATAGGTTGTACTACTTTCATACCCTGATGTTGTTCTGTTCAAGCTTTACAAAGTGAAATAGTCCTGTTTCCCTAAAAGCTTTGGGCTTGAACATACAGCATGAGTATTCAAACAATGTCAGTCATATCTCAGCACATGTCTACACAGCAGAGAGACTTCTGACGTACAAGAGCTGGACGCCTTGGTTTTAAAAGTCTATATTGTGAACTTTAAATACCAAATGTTATTTTAAATGTTGATTTAACTTATTTAATTTACATATTCGTAGATATGTGGAGTCTTAACATAAAGGTTCCCAGCTTTCTTGCCTTTTTTATGAATTCTCTTTTTTTCTCCCCCTCCTCAGTATTTTAATCTGAAGCTGTCTCAGTTTGGACCATATCGAGTGGATTACAGCAAGACTGGGCGGTCAGTGTCTCTCTCTCCAGACTCCATATATAATATCAGCTGAGTCGCTACAGTTTACGCTAGAATACAGAACATTTGATTCAAATGTTTGAGTCGTGTGTTTTTCTTCCCTTCAGTCAACTGCTGCTCGGTGGGAGGAGAGGCCATGTTGCCTGTATCGACTGGCAGTCCAAACAGCTGATGTGTGAGATCAACGTGATGGAGACCGTCAACGATGTGAAGTAAGTCACCTCCCACACGCTTCACCGACCAGCAACCCTTTCTGTAAGTAACTGTGTGTGTGTGTGTGTGTGTGTGTGTGTGTGTGTGTGTGTGTGTGTGTGTAGGTGGCTCCACAGTGAGGCCATGTATGCGGTGGCTCAGAAGAAGTGGCTGTACATCTATGACTCCAGTGGCATTGAGCTTCACTGCACTTCTTTATTGCAAATAAAAAGATTCTACTGATCACACTCATCATGTAAATAGTGAAGTCACACAGCTGCTCTTCAATCACACATCAACTTTTAATGCTTTTTAAGAGGCAGACGAACTGATAATATACGTGTTCTTAACTCATGGGTGATTACATCATTGTCTAGTTCACACATTTTCTTCTTATAAAAGGAATATTCACCTTCAGACATGACCAGCCATTTCATTTTATATCGTCATTCATAATCATCATGTCCTCAACAGTTTCTATCTCAAGACAAGTTACTCCTCATTTTATGGACATTTTCCTACTAAAGCAGCGACGTGTGTCCGTCTTTAAAATAAACTTCCATCTTCACAGGATACAACTTAGGTTTATGGAAAGATCATGAAGTTCTTAGATAGAGTTATACATAAAATGATTACTGTAGTAATTAAGTTACACCACAAATCAAAGTCTCCTGGGTCAAACTCGTCCACCTCCGGCCTGCTCTGCCTTTTGCAATCTCTACACTTCCTTGTTTATGATCACGTGAATATCATTCATTATATTTCTGTGGGATATGTATTCTTTTTCGTAGGTATAGCTACGAATGCTGGATGAGACCAGCCGCTCATGAGCCGACACAGGCGCTCTTCATCAGAGTTCAGAGCGGAACTGAAGAGTGACGTCCGTCATCTGTTTCTTGTAGTCTTCATCAAACAGCTGACTCTGGGCCACAGAGAAGTGGTTCTTCCAGTCACCAACTTTCCCTGCAGAACCACACAGAACCACTCGGCTGTTTTAGTTTAAAGTGGAGAATCAGATATTTAGTTTTCTTCATGTCACACACATTTATTCATCACGTTACCTTTCCTCATGAAAGGAGAAATTTTTAAATCCATAACTGGGTGGGTAGAGTAGTTGGCCATGCCGTCCTTTTTCATGTTATCAAAATGAGATCCGTCAGTGACTCTTCTCTTCTCCTCGTCCGAACGAGACAAACCAAGAAAGCAGCAGAGTTTGTCTATTTCCCGTCCGGTATCCTGGAAACACATCAGATATCGTTGTTGCATTATTACCAGCTAGAGGAGGACAGCAGCCTGAATGGGAGGAGCCTCACAATAACGACTAGATTACCTCCACCAGGTCTTCGTAGAACATGTAGTGGAGTTTCGGGTAGGTCTGTTTCTTCTTCCACCAGCCGTTCACATGGTCGTACCAGGGTCCAAACACCACTGAGACCACAGGACAAACGTTAAAGCCCCTCAGTGTTGTTCATTACAAATCTGTGCATCTCATCTCTAGTCATTGAGCTTCACACATACTGTTTCCCTCCATGAATCTGGGGATGTAGCTGCTCCAGTCTCCGGGCTCTGGCTGAACCATGTTCATGCGTTCAAAGTGAAAATAAGACACCATGTTGTCTTTGGCATTGCGGGCCACGTAGACGATCTACAGAAGAAGAAAACACTGAAATGATTGGAGGAGCAGCGTTACATGAGACGTCAACAAACATAAAACATCCTCGGTTGTTCAGTCAACCCAAAGGTTAGCACATAAAAGGGGAATGGAACACTCACTACTCCCTCTGCCAGGAAGATCATAAGATTGTCCGTGAGTGTGCACCTCTGTGTCTGTCCACGGCTAATCTCGCATTCTGCTGCATCAAACTGCATCATATTTTGGGGGGCCAGTTATGGCTGCTTGCCCACTGACTCGACTCTCTACTCATAAACTTAGTTTATGCTCGCCGTAGTAAAGCCAACACGAGGTGCGCGCGCCAGAAAACGATGTATCCACGGCCTGAGGATTTTACAAATAAGGTGTCACATCTGTCACTCGCCTCATCAGCTCAGTCAGTGCACCTGTTAGTCACACCCACCTCACCTCATCACTCTCACCCGCTCTCTCTGCTGCACCTACTATTTAGACCTCAGTCTCACTCTCACTCACTGCCGGATCCTTCTCCGCATTATGCCAGACTTTCCAGCGTTTACCCTCCGACTGGTTTCCCGTTGCCGACCCTGCCTGTCTGGACTTCTCCTCCTCTGCCTCTGCCCCGGTAAACGGCTCAGCCTTCTGTCCCCGACCGCGAGGTTCTGCCTCTGCATCCTCTGGGTTCTGTCGGCCTTCCCTACTGCAAGCAATTTCATTTCCTCGAGTTTCCCCATTTCCTGTTTGGGTAACAGGCTTCTAGCATTCAGATGAAAGAAGGGAAACGCCCTCTGACTAAAACATCTCTGATAACCCTAACTGTAGGTAGACATGCCTCACGTGTGACTTTGTCATCTGTTTCAGCCTCTTGCAAGTAACACACAAACTACTGACCCTGCAGTTTTGCTCCCAGAAGGACTTTGGCACAAACTGGACCGGATAGTGAGTTTTAATGAGTCGAGGAGAGGTGGGGAGGTTGTCCACCAGGTCTTTCCCTGTATGAAGAGGTAAAGATGGAGTGAGCAAAGCATTGGACCTGTACAGTGCTTCAGTCGTTTGTGGACAGCTACAGTGAGCTACATACCTGAAATCACAGATGGCAAAATGATCTCCAAGAAAGGCACTCTATCAAATATTGGGACGGATGTCTGGCGCTCCATCTGACCAAAATACAGCTGGTCAAGGATGTAGGAGAGCCATGTGGTTCCTAAAAGACCGGAAGAGAGAGACGGAGAGGAACATCAAACAGCCCCTGACCTCTGTACCCACAGCACCTGTTCATGTTAGGCTTCATGGTTACCTGCTTTGGGGTATGTTGCTATGAGTATATCATCTGGCCTGGCCTGAAAGTTTTGAACGTTCTCCCAGTTGTCTGTAAAGTAGTGGGTCATTGAGACTCCGTGGAAATCAAAGATTTCTGGTCGAGTGAACTAAAAAGAAAATAATCAAGAAAGCATGTGTAGTTAAAGTGCAGCCGATTGATTGTGTGGAGAAGAATAGAAAAACACTGAAGTCACTCTTAAAAGGAAACGTCTAAACATCTGTTTACGTCTGCATACAGCGAGATTTGTTAACTATGCATGCGTTTTAAAAATACTTAAGACAACAAGTAACTAGAAATGAACCCAACGTGAGAGAAGTAGCCCTTTGAAACTCACTCACTTTGCTTCCTTGACCACTGAGCTGCTGTAACAAACTCATCTTATATTAATAGAGACACATACCTGGTCCGGACCTAAAGACATGCTGACGGCTGCTGGTTCCTCTGCTTCATACGTTTCTCTTCTGCTACTATTGTGTTATGTAGGGCAAGTCCTGTTACATAATACTTCACCGTTTGTAACTGGAGCCTCAGTTATAGATGTGATATTGAAGTCCCGCCCCTCTGCATTCCCTTTCGTCTTCTTGTGTAAAAAGTTTCTCTGAGAAGAGTCAGCTCCAGTAATCACAATCGACTCTTGAAAATAGGTTGTACTACTTTCATACCCTGATGTTGTTCTGTTCAAGCTTTACAAAGTGAAATAGTCCTGTTTCCCTAAAAGCTTTGGGCTTGAACATACAGCATGAGTATTCAAACAATGTCAGTCATATCTCAGCACATGTCTACACAGTGTGCATGGGTTCAACTTAAAACACACAAAATGTATTTAAAGTGCATTACATGGGGAGAAGAACAACAACGCTACTCTCTAGCAGTGGTATTCTGGTTTGTTCTGGCAGTTCACTTGGCAAACACTCCTTTCCTGATATGTGGAAATAAAACATCTTGGCTCATTTTCAGAAATAGTTTCATTGAACCTGCAGAGAGGAAGTTCAAAAAACGTACCCAAGGGCAATGTACTGCCGTGAATGTGTTGCAACTTGTTAGTGACGAGATTTATTGTGTGGCGAGTCAAATTGGAAATCTTTCAACAGCAGCTTTAAGTGGAGTTCAGTGAGACCCCCTGTGTGAGAAGATGTTGACCTCTTTACTTGAAAGGGTTAACGGTACCTGAAAGCCCTGCAGGTACGCAGATGAGTTCTCACCAGCGCCTTGAAATGTATCCAGGAATTTGGCAGAGAGCTCGTCGCCATCTTGAACTGTCCCATAAGCAGAATCAAGCAGCTGGAGATAAGCAGCAGGCAAACTAGCAGGGCTCAAGAGTTTGAGCTGCTGGAGGTGTTTCCTCTGACTGGTGAAGGTCTGATGTGGCAGTATTAGTTATAATTCAACACTTGGTTCATGAGTAGATGAGGAGACTTTCTCATCTACTCGCCATCAACTTCAAATCAGTGTAAAGAACCTGTGAAGGTCCTGTTCCTCCAGCGTCCCCTCTCTGCGTTAACTCTTTGTGACCTGGGTTACACCTAACAAAGTCATTTTGTTTCCTAAATCTAAGCTGTTTCCTGTGAAGACGGATGTTATTCTTAAGTTCTTCATTAGCCAGTAGACCAGACCTCCTGATGGAAACACAACAAACAGCTGCTCTAATGTTACATTCAGCTTCAGTAAATCAGAAACAAAAAGTATCATGAGACAGGTTTAAGGAAAGGTGGCAGAAGCAAAGGGAAGAAGACAGGAAAGGACGACAGGGAGAAATGAGATGTGCAGGAAGGAACATTCTGCAAAAGAACTCAAAAATTGAGTGTTATCAAGTATTATTTCAATATCTTAGATTAATTAATATCACTCGGACAATATGAGCCCGTTGTTTTGTTTCTTTTCTTTTTACATTTTTATATAAGTACTCCAGACCAGCTGGAGGCGGTAATGCACCAATTCATTGTTTGCCAACCGCCAGTAACCCTCAAAAAAAAGAAGTAGAAGAAGAAGAAGAAGTGACGTCACAGGACGTTAGAAACGTATACAACAAAGATGGCGTCTCCCGGCGACGAAGCGTCGAGTGTTACACACGTGGAGAAAAAGAAGAAGGTAACCACGATTAACTCACTATTACGAGTGTCTAACTGTCTGTGTCACCAGCGGAGAGAGAGGATAGCGCGGCGCGTCTCCAACTGACGCACACGAACGTGAGCGTTAGCTTTGCTAGCATCACGCAGCTAACGCGCGCGCGTGTGTGTGTGTGTGTGCGCTGGGGTCCGACAGGAGGCGAGGCGGATAAAAGACACACTCTGTCCGTCTTGTTGTCAGAGTTGTGTTAACCTGCTGCTCGTTTGCTCCTCTCCGACAGCCTCCAGCTCGTTACTGGGAGGGTCCGAAAGATGGAAACGAAGCGGGGAAAGACGGAGAACAGACGGAGCAACAGACTCAGAGAGCAAAGAAACGAAAACAAAGTGAAGACCAAGCAGGTGGAGAAGACCTCATATCAGGGGTGAGAGGATGGAAGCGTGTATTGTGTTACTGTCATTAAGAGAAGTTGGAAATATATCTACAGAATATCACTCTATCTATCTATCTATCTATCTATCTATCCATCCATCCATCCATCCATCCATCCATCCATCCATCTATATACACACACATATCTATCCCATTTCCCTTCATCTTAATGTTTCACAAAGTAAATCCAGCGCATTGCTTCTGATCTCAGAAACCAGACCCTTTCCCTGGACCTGCTCCTATTCCAGAGGACAGGCTGCAGAAGTTCAAGAGGAAAGAGAAGACGAAGAAGGTAAGCGCCCCGCTGTCTCTTACTGACGATGTCCAGTAATTAAACGGAGCTGACCGGCGTCTCATCCCTTCGTTGTTCTCGTCTCAGCCTCGCCGCCAGCATTACAAGCTGAAGGACATGATCGCTCGCTCAGAGGAAACTTCAGAAATGGCCCAGAAACAAGCGGCTCGTCTTGACCTCCTACTCCCAGAGGATGCTGGGTAATTTATTCTAAATGTTGGCTGGCTGCTTTGTGTCACAGCGTGTGACGTGAGAGAGGTTAAACATGAGAACTGTAACCTCACGGTGGTGCTGGTGGTGACGTAGTTCTCCTCTAATCTCAGGTTTCTAGAAGGAGATGAAGACGAGGACACCTGTACCATCTCCCAGGAGGACATCGCAGATTCTGTTGACATATCGTCTGGGACGAAGGTGGGACACTACTCGATGTAGAGAGACTTCTGACGTACAAGAGCTGGACGCCTTGGTTTTAAAAGTCTATATTGTGAACTTTAAATACCAAATGTTATTTAAATGTTGATTTAACTTATTTAATTTACATATTCGTAGATATGTGGAGTCTTAACATAAAGGTTCCCAGCTTTCTTGCCTTTTTTATGAATTCTCTTTTTTTCTCCCCCTCCTCAGTATTTTAATCTGAAGCTGTCTCAGTTTGGACCATATCGAGTGGATTACAGCAAGACTGGGCGGTCAGTGTCTCTCTCTCCAGACTCCATATATAATATCAGCTGAGTTGCTACAGTTTACGCTAGAATACAGAACATTTGATTCAAATGTTTGAGTCGTGTGTTTTTCTTCCCTTCAGTCAACTGCTGCTCGGTGGGAGGAGAGGCCATGTTGCCTGTATCGACTGGCAGTCCAAACAGCTGATGTGTGAGATCAACGTGATGGAGACCGTCAACGATGTGAAGTAAGTCACCTCCCACACGCTTCACCAACCAGCAACCCTTTCTGTAAGTAACTGTGTGTGTGTGTGTGTGTGTGTGTGTGTGTGTGTGTGTGTGTGTGTGTAGGTGGCTCCACAGTGAGGCCATGTATGCGGTGGCTCAGAAGAAGTGGCTGTACATCTATGACTCCAGTGGCATTGAGCTTCACTGCATCCGCAAGTTCAACGACGTCCTCCGTATGCAGTTCCTCCCCTACCACTTCCTGCTCGCAACGGCGGTGGGTTCATTCAAACCCTTTATTACTGATGTATTATCAGCTTAACGATGTCTCAAACCCCGGTGTGAACCGGCTTCCCTCCTCCGGCAGTAACCGGCCGTGACTAACCTTCCTTCCCGTCTTCAGAGCGCCACCGGTTTCCTGCAGTACCTGGACGTGTCCGTGGGGAAGGAGGTGGCGGCCATCTGCACCAAGGCGGGCCGGCTCGACGTGATGTGCCAGAACCCTCACAACGCCATCATCCACCTGGGCCACTCCAACGGCACGGTGTCTCTCTGGTCGCCCAATCAGAAAGAAGCCCTCGTCAAGATGCTGTGTCACCAGGGCGGCGTGCGCTCCGTCACCGTGGACAAGACGGGAACGTGAGTCACCTCAAACCTCTCCCTCACCTCTGGGGGGGGGGGGGGGAGAGAGAGAGAGAGAGAGAGAGAGAGAGAGAGAGAGAGAGAGAGAGAGAGAGAGAGAGAGAGAGAGAGAGAGAGCGAGAGAGACTCCTGCAGACCATTTATTTTTAGGGATTTAGTTGTAAACTTACTGAAGACTTGTTTTTATGTTGTGTTCTTTTGAAAAAGACTCTAATCTATTGATACAGAGCATCACATGTTATTAATGCAGCTTTCCATTAAAGCTCTATAATGTATACACAGTGGGGGGTTGAAATTGAACAATTGAAGAAGTCCATAAACGCTGAACAGCGTTATTTATTTTTTATTATATTATTAGATATTTATTATCGGGTTGAATAACGTTTTCATGAACTGCCGTTCCCTCCGTGTCCACCAGAGAGCGATCCGTTGTTATGTTCTCCTCCTGGCAGATACATGGTGACGTCTGGCATGGATAAGAAGCTGAAGGTGTACGACCTCAGAGCCTTCAAGCCCCTCAAGTCCTACTTCCTCCCCGCCGGAGCGTCCTGCCTGTCTCTGAGCCAGAGGGGTTTGCTGGCCGCGGCCACGGGGGACATTGTTCAGGTCTCTGTTCCCGCCTCGCTGCACCGTTCATGGTTTACTGGAAAACATCTGGCACACAGGAAGTGGTGCATGATTGAACACAGCTGGATATGCAGCAGCAGCAGCGCCCTGGTTTAGTGGTTTAGTGGAGACCAGAGACACTGAATATATATATATATAGATTTAAAAAAGAAAAGTCACAGTATGGTGTTGGTAAGAATCACAACAAACAGCTCTGCAGTCTGGTACTACTTATCATTCATCTTTATTTAATATTGAGATCTGCACAGCTGACCTGCTGTTCAACTGTTTTCTGTCTAATTAATGCTGGATTAACGTGTCAAATGAGTCAAATGAGTTCCTCCTTAAGAGAATGACGGGCGTGTTTCCACAAGACTTCTCCTCCCGCTAGGCATTCTGTTTAGTCATTGCTGAAATAGAACCAGTTCCCTCACATTCCTAGAAAACAACTCAAATGTTTCGTTCAGGAATATTTCTTCAACTTTCTCCTTGAGCTGAACGTAAACTACTCGTCCGTCTGTCGGACACCGTGTCCATCGGAGGGTGAAGTTGTGTTCAGGGTCCCGTTGATGCTCCAACCCTTTGGTAAAGGTTTCTCTGGAGCAGGCTGCTCTCGGTTCTGTTGTTGAAACACTGAACTGACCTCCAGGTCACGGAGCGTGTCAACCTAGCTTGTTGTGCGTAATGTTAAATCGGTTAGCATGCCCGCTAGCTCGTTTTACCTCCATCAGCAGGTGTGTTTCTCACCCTTTTTAAGCATTTTAGCAATGATTTAAGTTGTAGCCGTAGACTGCATGTCTTTTCAATCACACACACATGTTAGTGTATGACAGGAGAGATGGTTTACGAGGACCCGAAGCGTTCGCAGTGACTTCTTCAAGCTGACATTTTGCACATTGATTTGAATCCCCGATGACGATGCGTTGTTCTTCTTCTTCTTTTGAACCTGCCAGTGAAGAAGACGTCTCTCTGCGTCTTGGTAACGTTTCACCCTGGTGTCATCTAATCTGTGTCTGGAATCCGTCTCCCTGCAGGTGTACAGAGACGTGTGGAGCGCCCCGGTGACTAAACCCTACATGGCTCACAGAGTTCAGAAGACGGTGTGGGGGACGCACTTCTGTCCCTTTGAGGATGTCCTCGGGGTCGGACACGGGGACGGTTTCACCAGCATGCTCATACCGGGTATTTAAAAGCAGACTGAATGACGAGGTCGCGCTCCGTCGGTTTGTTCTGATTTGCATGTAAGCACTCTTTCCATCTGTTCACAGGTGCGGGAGAACCTAACTTCGACGGTCTGGATGCAAATCCGTACCGCAGCGCGAAGCAGAGACAGGAGTGGGAGGTTAAAGCGCTGCTGGAGAAGATCCAGCCGGAGCTCATCAGCCTCGACCCCACCGAGCTGGGGAGGGTCGACCGCGCCACCTTTGACATGAGGCACCAAGACCGGGTCCAGGCTCTGGTCAGTGTCTGGAGCGTCCGCTTTTATTATAGGAAACGGGTCTAAACATCTAGAAGTACTGTAGGTACGTTACCGTTCACCCGCTTCTAAAAGCTGCTTTTGGTTTTGTCTTCTCAGGGCTTTGACCCACTTGCCAAAGAGAAGTTTATTCCCAAGTATAAGAAGAAAGGTCGCAGTTCAGCCGGCAGTGTTGAGAGACGCAAGAGGAAAGTGGCCCACGAGGATCTGAGGGTAAGTAATCAGAATATCAGATGAAGTGATGAGTTGTGATCTTTCTCGGTACATCTGCAGCAGTCGGCTCATCTCCCCTGACTTCTTCTCCACCAGGAGGAAATCCAGAAAACTGCCGAGGACAGAAAGAAGATTGAAAAAGAGAGGAAGCAGAGGGAGCAGAAGAAGGCGGTGTTGTCGAGCCAGAAGTCTGCTCTGGACAGATTCAAGAAGTAGAGAGGAGGACCCTTTGTGCAGCCATGACCTTCTGTGGGCGTGACCCTTGAACTTCAGATAAAGGAGACGTTTCTCCACTGAGGGAACGCAGATGTTCTGAATGTCTGCTAGTGAAGACTCATTCTAATGGGTGGCAGATCATCAGTAACCAATGAGTGCGTTGAAAGAGCGATCCTGTCTGCGTGGGTGGATGGTGTGAGACACATTTTTCACATTTTTGGTGTAGTCGAGTGGAGCGCTTTAGTGGCCGGACTGACTTGAGCGTATGTCAAATGTTTTATATAAAAATGTGTTCTAAGAATAAACGAAGCCTCTGAATTCAGAGTGTTGTTTCATCCCTCCTGCATTCAGCAGCAGGTGCTTTTGGGCGACGTCGCAACGTTTATTGTGACAACAGAAGGAGTGAGATGTTGCCACTCCAGCAATTATCAGGAATGCGGAAACCGCATCTTCATTTTCAAACAGAGGTTTGTATTGTTATGCAAGAATAACCTGATTTCAGTACAGGTTGGCTCTGACAGTTCCTCATACTGGAGCTGACCTGGTTTCCATCCAGACTCTGTAACTGATGTGATCTGCCAAGAAGAACGAGGAGAGACACTCCTCATTCCTCTAAGATCCCAAGCTGAACGGCTTCTTTTGAGTCAGTCAGACTTGAAGCTTAATCACCGACCGACTGCCAAACATTTGAGAGAACACTGTTGTTCCTCTAGAAGCAGGTTTTTAATTTGAAGAGGAGGAATTTAAAGGGACAGCTCTCAAAAGCTCGTCCTCTGAAGTGATATTTAATCTGGATTGTTTTCGTGAGTCTTCTGCTTTTAGAAATGTCTGCATCGGTCTGTCTCTCTGAAATGTGGCGCTGGGTCTCTTTCAACCACATGAACCTGCTCACAAGGTGTTTGGATTATCTCGAGTAAGTGGATCATGATTTCTATAAGGAGACATTACGGTTGAGTTTATCAAACATACTTTTTGGAGCGTCATAGTTTCATATATTGGAGAGAAGGCAGACGTCTAATAAGCAGCTGATAAAACGATGTAGATAAACTGAACAGCTAAGAGAACAAATGTTTGGAGTGAACTGTTTCTTAAGGAGAAAGAGGACTGAAGTCAGGAGGCAATGACTTCACCCACTTCTTTCTGTTTGTGACCAAAGTAATGAAACACCAGCTGGTTCTCCAAGTGTCACATTGTGCATAAAGCCCATGTTGAAACGAACCACTGTGGGCTCATGTGTACAAAGAGGACATCAGGCGAGCGTGAGACAGAGCGGTTTATTTGATTCAAACATGATCCTGACTTCATCCTCTGTGTGGAGCAAAGACAGCTTCAGGGTTCATCCTGGGTTCATCATTACTTCAACATGTCGTCCAGACACGCTGTCGTTCACACTCTGCTTCATGTTTAATCTCACTATTACAGAGAAAAAGGAAATAAATACTGATATTCTAGTTGTGCATCATGTTAGTTAGAGCTTCCAGTTGATGTGAGGCAGCAGAATAACCGAGCCTCCAAATGCAGAAGATCAGAAGAACGGCCTTCAACCTCAAAACTGTCTAGCTGGTGGCGGGTTGCTCTTATCCTCATATCATCATTATTAAAAAAAAAAAAACCCACAATACTTAAAATGTCTTAATTTTCTGTTTTGAACATTAAAAGGTTTCAGCGAATAGATATTTGTGTTGTTCTTCCTCTATGAAGCCTGTGGTGTCGTAGTCTATTGTACTATTTGGAGCTTCATGCATTTAGACTAACAGCTACACTTCTAGTACCTGCACAGGTGTCACGAGGGCAGCAGAGATCTCAGGCTTGGTGTGTGTGTGTGTGTGTGTGTGTGTGTGTGTGTGTGTGTGTGTGTGTGTGTGTGTGTTCAGGTGCTCCGATGTTCCTCCCTGTGTACGATCAGCATGCCAGCGTTTGTTCTACATCTACAACATGTGACGGTGTAACAATGAAGGATGCTGTAACAGTCGAAAGAAAAGACCACACGGCCATCTGTTCTGCAAAAAGAAAGCTGATTAAATACATAAGTGTTTAAAAAAATAAAGCTCTAAAAAGTAAAATAATTAAGTGACATTTTACAGCCCGAAGAGCACTTGTGCTGTTCACAGTATTTGAAGCAAGGCACGGCCCCAGTGAGTCCACCTCTCGTCAGCCCCCCTCACAAACCCTGATCCAGGCCCAGAGCGGACCCCAGCATCGCCCTGACCTTGCAGAGCCCCAGAGACGCGCGTAGACTCAGCCAGGAGCAAGTGTGCGACGTGTGGACCACGGCCCAGTAGTGCAGCATCTCCCTGGGCGGGACGTGGTGGACGGACACCATGGCCTGATAGCAGCAGCGCCCGTATGGCACGCTCGGGCCGCCGGAGAAGAGCGGGCAGTGCGAGGGCAGCACTCCGGCCGTCCGGGCACACAAGCCAACGAACACGTCCTCGGGGGGCAGAGGTGTGGATAAAGGTGACGCAGAGGCGGCCAGGGAGATCTTGAGCAGTGCGGAGCGGGACAGGACATAGGCTGTGCCGCTGCAGTAGTCTGGGAAGACGGAGGGAGGGTAGGCCCCTGAGGGGAGGTAGTGCTTGCTCTCCGGGTCACGGTCCGGGGCCACATGGAGGTGCACCCTGCCGAGGTACAGGTCGCCCTGTTCGTAGGGGTTCCGGCTCTTGTTCAGGAAGTGCAGGAGGGCGCTGGGGTTGAACAGGACATCGTCGTCCACTTTGGCCATGAAATGAGCCTGAGGGCAGAACCGGCGGGCCCAGCCCAGCAGGGACAGGGTCTTCAGGGTGAGGTTGGAGTAGCTGTCCAGAAAACGGCCCTGGATCAGATCTCCTCGCTCTCTGGCCTCCTCTACCATCAGCTTGGCCAGCCCGGGGTCAGACGCCACGCCCACCATGAAGAGGGTCATGACCCGCAGGCCCCTCACCTCCACCTCCCCCCCCCAGGTGTCCCTGATGGCCTGGCGCGCCCTCTGGTTGGCAGGCGCCGAGGTAACCATGGTGATGAGGTAAGGCTTGGCACGCTGGCACACGAGCGGGCTGGGCATGAGCAGGAACTCCTCGGGTCGGGTGGGGGGGACGCTCTGCGGGGGGATGATGCCCGCGTGCGGCTCCACCGCCGTGTTCATGCCGATGGAGGTGACCCAGGACTCGATGAAGTCCACGAAGAGCAGCGCCAGCAGGGCCGCGCTCGCTGCCGCCGCGCACAGATAAGGCAGAACGCCGAACCGGTTCCCTCGCTTCCCAAACCGGGGCTTACATGCCCATAGTCCCCGTCCGACCATGACCGACCTCCACTACCGCTGCGCAGCTCCCGAAGACCGCCGCAGCTGCTATCGGCTGCAACTCGCTCTTGTCTCACCGATCCTGCTCAATGTCTCCACGGTTAAAATCCGTGCGCCATCACTATGCGCGTCTTCTGCTCTCGATCTCCTTTATGCGGGTAACGCGCAGCAGCAGCAGCAGCTGGAGCAGAGCGACCCGCCTCGGGTGAGGATGCGGTGAAAGGAGCTGGTATCCTTGTGTTGATGCTGCAGCCCAGTCCGGTTTTCACAAAAGCGGGATATGCAGCTGCGCAAATAAAACGGTCGATTCGGCAGCAGCCCGGGGCTGCATCTGCCCTGATTCTTTACAGTGTGACGTTGGAGCTCTACTCAGAGGTCGACTGAGGCGTCAGATACAAATACAATGTGCCAAACGATCAGAAGTATAGAGTATGAAGTGGTAACCCGCGTTCTGACGCTCTCTGGTGAGCGGGGTTGCTGTCATCAAGCGGAGGATCATATAGCTCACATCGACCGGGACATCCGGAGCACTCTTGTCTTTCCTTATCCACTAATGGTGACCTGCTACAGAGGGCTTTATGTGTGCATGCTCCGCATTTACTAATATGTAGATTCCACTGTTTGGCTGTAAATTATTAAATATTATAATAGATCCTACTCTAATCTATCGATGTGAAACTGTATTGTACTCTAGCTAAAAGCCTCAGATTCCGATTATAGAGCTGCAATATGGGCAAATAATGGCGACGCATCTCTTCTATAGGGATGGGATCTACATGATCTACATGATCTAAATGATCTAAATGATCCACTGTAGCCAGTTATGCAATCACTTTACAAACATTAAACCAAGTGAGGGGGAAACAGACCAATCCAAGTGCTTTTATTTTGTTACGTGTTGGTATTATTATTGTTCATCGCGGTCATCTGAATATGAATGTCTGCTGTGCACTTATTGTTCTCCTGCACAACCAGTAATATCACAGCTGGTGGTGCAGGGCGACATCTGGCGGCCATTCAGAGGTACTTTATTTTAGGTTGGACCATAACGTCCTAATATTTCCATAAAACATTAGAGATGGTCATGTAAATGCAGGCACATGTGATTCTCTGTACTGCAGAGGTCTAACCAAATGCACCACTGGAAAGAAACGTAGACGAGTGACTCATCTGATTATTGAATATGTTATTTAGATGTTGATGGGGACAGCGTTGTTAACACAACCACATTATCCTAATTCATTTAAATACAAACGATCCAGAGGCAAATAGGTACGCTGTTGTTACACATGTAAATACTCTGCTTTGTGCAATGATTTGTGTCTGATGTGTTTTTCCACACAAACATTTAAATAAAACACTATTAACACACTGATTTTTGGAACCAGATTGCATTTGTGTTAAATGCATGAATACAAGTTAATGTGCCTTCTTTTTCCTACTGGAAAAAACACATTATTTATTATATATATATATATATATATATATATATATATATATATATATATATATATATATATATATATATATTATGCTTACACTTATGATCTGTCTCTTGACAAAACTGCATGGCACAACCATGACAGAGAAATGTTGTTTGTCTGTATGTATGTATATATATATATATATATATATATATATATATATATATATATATATATATATGTATGTTGTAGCATAACTGGGCAAATTAATTGTTAAATTGTCTCAAATTACGGCGCGTATGAACAAAGGTGAGGGTCTGTGCTTTCATTGTTCTGTAAATTGCTTGGATTTGTTCCCTGTGATTACAAACCTGTAGCAAACATCTGGTAATTAGGGAACTTGACATCATTTTTTTGAATTTTTATTATAGAAATACACAGTATATAATAAGTGTACAGAAAAAAAGTCCTTCAAAAGTCAAAAGAACCTAAAACTTGAACACATGACAACATAATAATTTAAATTGCCTGTGGTCTTAACTGACAATTAAAAAATCCTTATAAAAATAAAAAAGACTTCTAAATGAGTCCAATGTGAATAAAAAGTTATATTTTATACATATTTCGAGTACCGTTTTATCATGATACATGTGTCCATGTTTCGTATTAATAACACATGGAAACACGCCTGTAAGTAGGCTATGCTTTTTATTTTATGTTAATTTAATAAATTGACAACAAAGTCCAAAGACAGTCAGACACGATGACGTCAGTCCAGTCTGGCTCGCGCCAAGGGCGGGTGGGGGGGATTGTTGGAGGCGCGCGAGGATGCGAGAGAGAGGAAGGAGGAGAGAAAAAAAAAGGAAAAACCTCAGCCATCATCAACGCGCTGGCGGTGCGGGGTCACGAACTATGACCTTTAACAGAAGAAAACCAAAACAAATATTTTTATAATATTTATAAATCTGTGCCCGCCGTGTCCCGGAGGTAAGTCTCAGTCCACGCATTGAAAACCGTAGAAAGCTCTCTTGAGATACCGGATGATAAAAGAGCGAAGCTAATTCCTCCTGCTAGCTTGTTAGCTCGTTAGCTAGCCGATGCGGAGCTCCCTTCCTGCCCGACTCCGGCAGCTCGGGATCCGGGGCAAGGACCGTGAAACGACTGGCGCTGATGTGCTTTAACAGACTGTGACTACAGACTACGAGTTTGTGACACTACTGGCGACGTTGAGAGAGACGTGTGCAGTCGGCTCGTGCTGCAGACGTTGAGAGAGACGGGTGCAGTCGACTCGTGCTGCAGCCGTTGATTGAAGTTTGCTTGTGTTAAAGTAGCTAGCTAGCTTAAACGGCTAGCTAACGTAGGAAAGCTACAGATGAACTCGACCCTTTTACCTTTGCCTTCTTGGGGACATAATACATGTTTTGAAATCACTATTACTTTATTCAACAAAGCTGCATTTTTTTACATTTACTTCCAGGATGTCAACAGTCGTCTTGGCTCTGACACCTGGAAAAAGAAAATTGCTCTCCCGATATATTTATCATAAGATTCGTCTCTCCAGTGTTATTATTGGCTGTCAGCCAGATTGTCCATTTTGTTCGGTGTTGTGACGCGTTGGTGGAGGGAGGAGTTGATGGACACTCTGTTAGACCAACCGGTGAAGAATAAGAGGCAGCAGGCTCCGCCCCTTTGGTCTGAGCATATGGAGCTGCTGCAGGCTCCGCCCCTTTGGTCTGAGCATATGGAGCTGCTGCAGGCTCATCAGTCAGTTTACTCACTTATGCTGTCAAAATGTGTTCCTTTTATTATAATTACAAATCAACAAAGATGGAGCCTATCTGTGCTAGGAGGCAATTGATGAATGGGAGTAGATGCTATCACTTAAATCTGCCCGAATGCATTGCAGTCACTCACATTTAATATAGAGTTTTATAGGTTTTAAAGCATAAATAGACTATATGCGATATGTCCATTTTATCAGATCAAAGTTAGATGTGGGAGAAAAAATATATAACCAGATGTTAACGACACAATATAGATATTTGTTTAATTTAAATTGTCTCTGTTGTTCATCACAATTAATTGATGGCGTGTGCAAACTTATGATTTTATGTTCTATATTGTTTTTATTTTGCTCTTTTTTTGTGACACCTTGTGTTTTTAACAGTGTGTCAAAAGCAATGGAGAAAAGCCGTAATCCCAACAACACACGTCTGCTACAGCACATAGATTCACATGAATCAGACAGAACGTCCCGTCTACAAATCATCAAGAGGATTCGTCACATATAAAACTTAGTATTTCAATCAACATCATCACGCGTCTGTATTTCTAAAGCCTTCGTAGCGTCGGCCATGCTCCTCTGTGACAGTTTGCACCTTTGTGGTTGATTATCTGTGGCATCTTTCCAAACAGACCTCACTAATGACCTTACATCATCATGACGACCAACCTCAATCTGCTCTCTCAGCAGAAAGTGGACTGTGAGCACGAGGCAGAGGTGAGCGGTGCAGAGGAGGACTTTCATGACATGTGTCTGAGTTGTCCCATATAACCCACAGGAAGTGTACAATACTGGGTTGTCTGAGCTTGGTGGATGCTGCCTTCCATAGACGAGTTCTCCAGACAGATAGACAAAAGTCTATGCCTTACACAAACTCAAGTTAAATACATGTGCGTCGCAGACTCATTAATCATAAGTTGTATGTGTTTAAGCTGGTTAAAATACATTTCAAACTGTAGGTGTCATCCCCTCCCTCAGACTCCACGATGAGCGAGTCTCCACAGCGCTTTCAGGTCGTCTCCACTGAGCCTGCCGCAACACCACAGCGAATACAGGTAACCGCTGCACTCTGCACATCGGTCGGCTTCAGAGAACGTATCTCTTCCAGCTTCGATGTCACTCTCTTCTTTTTAAACTTCGACCCTCATGTCGGTGCCTGTTGATCTCCACCTCTCCCTCTCTCTCTGTCCGTCTCCATCAATCCTCAGATTGTAACTGACCAGCAGACGGGTCAGAAGATCCAGATAGTGACGGCGATGAAGCCGTCCAGCGCTCCCAAGCAGCAGTTCATTCTGACTACAGCCGACAGCTCGGGGGGAGGTAAGGTCCTCCTGGCCTCACCGGACAGCCACAACACCAAGCAGCTCATCTTCACTGCTGCAGACAGCCTGATGCCAGGAAGGATACAGGTACAGACGCCCCATGATATCACCCGGGTTGCTATTATTGTGGTCTTGATATTTGTGTTTGACTTTGCTTTTCAGATCGTCACAGATCCAGTGTCAATGGAACGGTTATTAGGGCAGTCAGGGGACCTGAGCCGACCGCAGCCGGTGGAGTACTGTCTGGTGTGTGGGGACAAGGCCTCAGGTACCACAGCTTACAGTCGCATCACCTGTTGATGTGAGGATCTGGGTGTTTCATTTCTGGCTCATGTATCCGGATGTGTTTCGCTGCACACCCACCCACACACACAGTGACTCACACCGTCTTGACTAGTGTTCTCTCTGTGTGTTCAGGGCGTCACTACGGAGCGGTGAGCTGCGAGGGATGTAAAGGCTTCTTCAAGCGGAGCGTGAGGAAGCACCTGACGTACAGCTGCCGCAGTAAACAGGACTGCGTCATCAACAAACATCACCGCAACCGCTGCCAGTTCTGTCGCTTGAAGAAATGCCTTAACATGGGGATGAAGACTGACTGTGAGTTTGCATCCAAATCCAGAAACAAATCAGGTATTTTTAAGTTTTCTGCAGGTTTTGAAAAGTAAAGAAACATTCAGTTCCCCTCCAAAAAACAACCTTAAAAGGTAGTCTTAGTTATTCTTCCTTGACAAAGTGCCTGCCACAGACGGTCACAGTCGTGGTGACTGTTTCTCTTTGTTTGTTCTCAGCTGTCCAGAGTGAGAGAAAGCCCATCGACGTAGTGCCCAGAGAGAGGCACGCCAACTGTGCTGCCTCCACCCAGAAGATCTACATTCGCAAGGACCTGAACAGTCCGCTCATCGCAACGCCAACTTTTATCTCCGACACAGAGACAGACGGGTCCAGGTCAGTGGGACTCAGACCTGCAGACCAACCTCAGGCTCTGTTGTTCTGTCTCTCAGCTGATGATGTTGATGATGATGATGTGGTGTGAACCGGTTTTTGATGATGCTCTGTGTCTGGTGTGCAGGTCCAGCCTGCTGGACCAGGGCATGCTGGTTAATATCCAGCAGCCGGTCATCCAGAGTGATGGAACTTTGCTGCTGGCCACTGACTCAAAGGTACAGCTGCTACTGCGGTTCCAGGAAATATCACATGTGCTTGTGTGTTCTGCTGCTGTTCTCAGAAGGGTTTGTTGCATTGTGAGGCTGCTTTATTTGGTGCTTTTATAGTATTATGGGGTCAACAAAATAAAAGGTTTCAGCTTGAAAACCTGTGAACCTGTTTTCATTCATCATACTGGGTATTATCTCACAGCGCACATTTTAATCTCTTTCTATGTTTACACTCTATGTAAGCACGGAGCCTCTAGTATGAACAGAAAGTATGAAGAAGAAAAGCTAAATATGGAGCTGCGGATGGCTGGAAGATGTCTGCTCTGTCTGCTCCACAGTGAAGCTCACTTTAATATCACAGCAGTCCCGAGTCAGGACTACAGGTTAAGCCACAACATGTAAAACACGACTCCAGTGATAATAAAGAGAGCTCCCTGAAGTTTACAATGGATCTGTAGACAGCAGGAGCGTGGAGCTGCTCAAACTGCAACACAGACCACAGATTCCAGGCTAGAATCTGTCTTAATCTGTACAGTGTTTTCCATTTTAATACGTTTTAAGAAGCATCTGTCGTTCCATGTGGTTGCAGGCAACACATTATTATGATTTGCTCCGGTTTCGGATCACCTATTCTGTGCCTGTGGTGTTTGATGGAAAAATAATCTGCTTTCGTCCTCAGATGGACCCTGGCCAGGGGGACTTGGGGACACTTGCCAATGTGGTGACATCACTGGCCAACCTGAGCGACTCACTGAGAGAGAATCTAAACAACGGTGATACCTCAGACAGCCAGCAGGAGGAGCAGTCCACCAGCGAGATAACACGGTCAGTGAGCAGTGCACAGCGAATACATTTGTGTTGAAGTTGCACAGAGTTTTCTGTCAAAGCAGGTTGTTTAAAGGTGTGTGTGTGTGTGTGTGTGTGTGTGTGTGTGTGTGTGTGTGTGTGTGTGTGTGTGTGTGTGTGTCACAGTGCCTTTGACACCCTGGCCAAAGTCTTCAACCCGTCTGAAGTAGGCGTCGGACAGAGTCTGGCCGATAAGCCGCAGTGTGTCAGTGGAACAACCATCCAGCTGATTGGTCGAGACCAGGAGACGCCCATCATCGAGGTGGAAGGACCGCTGCTCACAGACAGCCATGTCGGCTTTAAGGTGGGTGGAGTCAACTCGTACAACTGTTGTTAAATAACACACACACACACACACACACACACACAGATTTGATATTTATTATCAATGAGTTGACTGAGTTGTACACAAGAGAGGTAAGGGGCTTAGTTTGCATGGCAGCTGGGTTCTCACGATGTCCCGAGATCACAAGATCACATTATCACTCGATGATGACAATGGCGGCTCCCAAAGAGGTTAGCGTAGATGCTGCAATAGCATGAATAGTATCGGAACTGGAGAGTATTTCTTTACTTAAAGAAGAGCAAAGAACAACTCTAAAATCTCCTCCCGACTCATCATTTTCTCTCACATGTCCTCTTTGGTCTTTTCCTCTTCTTCTAGCTGACCATGCCCAGCCCCATACCCGAGTATCTGAACGTCCACTACATCTGTGAGTCAGCATCCAGACTTCTCTTCCTCTCCATGCACTGGGCGAGGTCCATCCCTGCCTTCTCAGCTCTTGGGTAAGAATGCGTTGGACACGGGGAGACTTAAATCACGCCGTGGCGCCGCTGCCTGTCTGTGCGTCCTCACACGGTTCTATTTCTTTCCGCCTCTGTCGCTCTCAGTCAGGAGGCAAACACCAGCTTGGTGCGAGCCTGCTGGAATGAGCTGTTCACTCTGGGTCTCGCTCAGTGCGCTCACGAGATGAACCTGTCGACCATCCTCGCTGCCATCATCAACCACCTCCAGAGCAGCATCCAGGACGGTATGGACCTCAGACCTCGCCATCACTTCTCAGTAGGACACACACACACACATTTGAAACGGGAGTAAAGAAATGTGATTTGTTTTGGTTCTTTTGCTGTGGCAGTGTCTTAAATGTGCATTCTCTCTATTGGCCAGCAGGGGGCGACTCCTGCTATGAGAAAATGACTAAAACCTCAAAAGTTTAGTCAGAGCTTCATGTGTTAAAGCTGCATTCTCTCTAGTGTCCACCAGGGGGCGACTCCTCTGGTTGTATAGAAGTCTAGTCTAAAATGACTCTACTTCTCTCTTGATTTATTCCCTCAGTAAACATTGTAAACATGAGTTTATGGTCTCAATCTCTAGTTTACAGTCTTCTTCAATACAGCATGATGTTCATTTAGTACATTATGCTCCATTTAGAGTCAAACAGACCATAAAGCAGGGGATGCTTTAGGGGCGGGGCTACACGCTGATTGACAGGTCTCTACCAGAGACGTATACGCCGTCTCTACGTCACTCCTCCTCAGTCCAGATATGGTAACAAAATAGCCAAGATGGCGACGGCCAAAATGCTGAACTCGAGGCTTCATAACATCAGTCCACAAACCAATAGATGACGTCACCATGACTACGTCCACTTCTTACACAGTCTGTGGCCTGATAGGATAAAGTGGTGAAGTTATCACACACTGCAACTATGAGGAGGCAATTCTAGTTTGTTGAAGAGACTTTCCTGGTTACATGAGTAAATTATGAATTATGAAAGTACATCAAACATTCTCTTCTCTCTCAGACAAGCTTTCGGGGGAGAGGGTGAAGCAGGTGATGGAGCACATTTGGAAGTTCCAGGAGTTCTGTAACAGCATGACGAGGTTGGAGACTGACAGCTACGAATATGCCTACCTGAAAGCAATCGTGTTGTTCAGCCCAGGTGAGTTAACAACACACACTCAAATACAAATAATGAGTGTAAGAATGAGTGTAATTGAGTGTGTGTGTGTGTGTGTGTGTGTGTGTGTGTGTGTGTGTGTGTGACAGATCATCCAGGTGTGGACAGCAGTGGGCAGATTGAGAAGTTCCAGGAGAAAGCCCTGATGGAGCTGCAGGACTACGTGCAGAAAAGCTACCCAGAGGACACCTACAGGTACAACCACACCTCCGTCAGCTCACCCCCCCACTGTCTGTAGTAAGACACAGGGAGTTACAGCTGCTGGCAGTTAAACAGGTTTAACCATACATGTAGTTTAATCTTCACAGTAGTGAGATTATTGGATATTATGAGTTGGTAAAGATGTATCCACATATTTGTTTAAATTGGTGTGAGAATCAAAAACCAATAAACTACCAGTTATGAATTCTAGCTCTCTTTATTACTTTGCTGTATTGTTTCTTCAAACGCAGTGATGAGTTCAAACAGTCCATAAGATCACATGACGTGTTTCAAGTAGCTGTAGTTTCAAGATGAAGTGAAGTGATGAACGTCTGAAGGTGTGTTTGTATTATTCTTTATGACGCAAAATCTCCAAAAGCAATCAAATAACAATCATGAGACAAAACACAGACATCAGTCAGTCAAGTCATTCCTCCTGTCCTCTAGTCATCTGTCCTTTGTCCTCCTGTCCTCTAGTACTCTGTCCTCCGGTCCTCTGTCCTCTAGTCCTTCTGTCCTTTGTCCTCTAGTCCTCCTGTCCTTTGTCCTCCTGTCCTCTAGTCCTCTGTCCTTTGTCCTCCTGTCCTCTAGTACTCTGTCCTCCTGTCCGCTAGTCCTCCTGTCCTCTAGTCATCCAGTCCTCTGGTCCTCTGGTCCTCTGTCCTCTTGTCCTTTGTCCTCTAGTCCTCCTGTACTCCTGTCCTCTGGTCCTCTTGTCCCCCTGTCCTCCTCCCTGTCCTGATGGGATTCACTTAGACTCTGCTGCTAGAGAGAGGAGGACAGAGGACAGGATGTAAAGCTAGACTTCCACACAGAGGAACGTTTACACACTAGATCATCACTGAATATGAAAAGGGTCTAGAAGAGAGAGAACGCTGCGCTTACAACAAAACCTCACTTTCATAATAAAACCAATCAAAAGAGGAGATATGAGCACGTCTCTGCCTGTCTCGTGGTGCGCTCGTGTCTCCAGGTTGACCCGTATCCTGACTCGTCTCCCGGCCCTGCGCCTCATGAACTCGGGCATCACGGAGGAGCTCTTCTTCACCGGCCTGATAGGGAACGTCTCCATCGACAGCATCATCCCGTACATCCTCAAGATGGAGACGGCCGAGTACAACAGCCAGGACTGTGACCCCGCAGAATGACGGCCTCTCGCTGCAGCGCTCACTTCAGGTACTCTTCTTCTTCTGCGTCTCCAGTCATTCAGGACTCCTTGTAGATCAAGATAATCCAGGATCGGAAAGCCAGGACGACGGTTGGAATGTTTCGAGGAGCGGACGCGGCGCTCTGGAACTCTGGAAGGCTCTGAACTGGGTCTGAGCTGAAGGGAAGAGGAGTCCTCTGCAGCTGGTCTCGTCTCCTTCAGCGTCTCCAGTGGCACTTCAGGCCGATCGCGTAGAGACGAGGACTCGGCCTTTCAAATGGTGTCGTCTTTTCTGAGCCTTCCCACGCTCTCATGTTGATCACACACATAGTTCAGCTTCAGCTTATAGACGAGCTGTTTCAACACGTCCAAACAGAACCCAACACGAGGAAGTCTAAAGATGAAGGTAAAGCTGAGTACCTACTTTTGAAGTGTACTTTAAAGCTGTACATTACTTGTTTGTGTTTGTATTTGGTAAATTGGCATAAAAAAAAACCCAAACCGGTATTTTAAACATCGACACCGCTTCCTCAGAGGCGTCGAGACGTTAATGTACAGCTCTTGACTTTCAATACCTTTAAATGATAGAAGGAACTCCAATCAGGTACAGAAACAATCTCAAACCTCAACGAATTGATCCTGAATCTGCTCCATCGACCACACAGTGCATTACAACGTGACCCACGTCCATTTCATCCAAACCATGACCTCTCAGAGGGTTTCATGTCTCCACGTTGAGGTTCATTTCTTCATCATGAATGTGTTAATATAACCGGTGCAATCGCCCCATCCCTGTCCCCTCTACGACAATCACTGGTTTGTGTTTTCCGTCTGTCCCACCACTTTCAATCTGCATTTTGTTACGTGTATTTATCAGCATTCGTTTCTTGTGAAGGAGCTCGACCGTCTCAAAGGTTTTGGGTTGATGAATGTTGCGTTTGTGTGTAGCCAGGCTACTGTTTTTGTACTTTGTGTTTGTACTCCGCTAACTGCACATCAGTCAGCTTCTGTGTTCATGCTGACTAAAACTTTGTGTTTTCTATGTTTTCTAAAATGTTTAATTTGTTGTGAACAAATTAGCGTGTTGCATACTAAGTGTACTTAAAGTACTTTTGGGCAGGTTTCCCCGTCGGCTCAGCGATAGTTTAATGCTTCAGAATATGCGTCCGCAGCATCGTGAATGATAACGGGAGTGTAAAGAAGGATTATGTCTCGTGAAATATATATATATATATATATATATATATATATATATATATATATATATGTATATGTATATATATGTATGTCCCCTGTAATATTTGGGGTTTTAAACCCACACAGACTGTTTGTAACGGCGCTGTTGTGAGATCACCTTTGTACATGTAGTTTCATTAAATGAGTGCATGATGTTTTTAAGGCGGGTTTTATAATCATGTCGCTGTCTGCCCTGATAAGGAGCATTGTTATCAATTTTATAGTGCATCGCAGTGCATGAAGAAGTTGCTTATGTGCATTTTATTAAATGCTGTATGACAAAATGTTAATTTAAATGTTGTGGCTTTAAAATATTAACACAGTAGAGGGTATTAGATGAGTCGGCTGTGCTTTCAGTTTTATACTTTGTAAACGTACCGTTCTGCTCTGTATGTGTCATTTCTTCAAACGTTGAGATTGAGAAACAACATCCATGTTTTGCTGAAGTTTTGTCACAACCCCACATTTCTACCTCACACCGATGAAGATATAAAGCCGATGTAATAACGACGGAGCTCCTGTATCAGCATTCCAGCCTCTGAGGCGGGCTTCTGTGAGGCTATTAAAGGAATAAACAATGACGTATGAAACACGACGAGTCTCTTCTTTATGATGCTTGAACTCGACTGTACTCGCGTCATTCAAATTCAATTCATTCATCATGTTGTTTATTTTTATTATTTATTTTCTTATTTTAGATATTTTTATTTGTTATTCTCAGACTTAAGGATTTTTGTTCGACCTTGATGTTTGTAAACGTTCAAACAATTCAAAGCGGTTTTAAAAAACAATAGAAGTAAGAATTTTATTTTTCTTGTTTTTGCAACAATTCCTTGTTTTATTTTGTTTCTCATGTGAATATTTTGTCTAATTAAGTCTTCAAAATGATATGTTTTAAAGAACGAAGTTGTTTTCATTGATTTGAGATAACCCTGTTTTTATTTATATCGTTTATTGTAGTTTTATTTTGTTTCTGAGGCAGAATATATATGTTTTTTTAGTTTAATAACATGTAAAGTATGACTTGTCCCTGCCATCCTTCTGGTCGCTCATCTGACGTCATCAACAGGCGCCTCTCCTCCCCGGCTCTCTCGCTCTCTCTGGTGGGTCTTCGGTGGGTTTTGTAAACACGAACTCAAAGAGGGACTTTTAAAATGCCGATGAAAGGACGGTTTCCGATCAGGAGGACTCTGGAGTACCTGCAGAAGGGAGACATCATCTTCAAGAACCGAGTGAAGATCATGACGGTGAACTACAACACGCACGGAGAGCTCAGCGACGGAGCAAGGTCAGAGCTAACGGCTAACGGCTAACACACCGCTACATGTCCTCACAGCGACGTGAAGAACCACAGAAATGTGGAATTATTTCTCCAGTTTTCCTTATAGATAAATAATAATGAGACAATACTGTGAATGTAAATGTACCAGCTGTCGCGTGCTCTTCTTAAACGTTCACTTTCTCTTTGTTGTTTTGCAGGAAGTTTGTGTTCTTCAATATTCCTCGGATTCAGTACAAAAACCAGTGGCTCCAAATAATGATGTTCAAGAATATGACGCCATCACCGTTCCTGAAGTTCTACCTGGGTGAGTGTTATTCTGTTTGATGCGCAGGAGACGTTCTCCGTCAGGAAGGCTTCATTTCAACTCTGAACACCTTTTCTGAACGATAAGTGTTTGAAGCCTGAACTAAAGGACAGTTCTGGTAGAAACCATTAAGGGAAAACTCCTCCCATGTGCTCGTCTGACCCGCATTAATATCATCATCATCATCATCATCATCATCATCATGATGATGTATTGTATCAAGCTGGCGCTGACATGCTGTCTCTCTCTTTGCAGACGATGGGGAGCAGGTTGTGATGGACGTGGAAGGAAAAGACCACAAAGAAATCTCACAACATGTCAAGAAGATTCTGGGAAAATCAGAGTAAGATGTTCAACAGTGTCTCCTGGTTCAGATGCTTCTGACTGTTTATGTTGAGAGATTACACGTCAACATCAAGTGATGAAAGCTGGATCACAGCTGATAACACACACAGATTAGCAGCCCTGCCTGTGACGACCCACCAACACTGATGTAATCCGCTCTCTGTTTTACAGAGACGTGTTACAAGCCGAGGCTCTGGCCAAGATGCAGGCCTCCAACCCGGCTAACTTCGGGCCCAGAAAGTACTGTCTGAGGGAGTGCGTGTGCGAGGTGGAGGGCCAGGTGCCGTGTCCAGGCAGCACGCCGCTGCCCAGAGAGATGACGGGGAAATATCGCGCCCAGATGGCGGCGGCGCAGGAGTGAGGAGGAGGAGAGCCGTGGATTCACGGGACAGTGCCGACCCACTGCGGTGTCACGGTTTGATTCTGTACGACTGCATAAAAAGGACTGCGGCGTTGCAGATGTAAATAGGAGTCACTGCATGGACGCTGGCCGGACGCTCCGGTCCACCGAGCAGCAGCGGGAAATGATCGACACACAACGTTGTTTTGGACTCTTGGGTCTGGTGAAGAATCCACCCACACCCCCACACACCCACACACACACACACAGCTGCAATGTAAACTAATAAAAGTGATTTGCCTGTGAGGCTGCAGTGATCACTGTGTGAACAAAACCACAACATGTGATGCGAGAAGCAGAAACGTTTTACAGAAACAACTTCTTATTTATTTTATTTTATTGGTGCTGAGATGGAATTTTCAAAAGTTTGTGCGTCAAAATAGTTTTAGCAAATTAGCTAAAAAAAACAAACAGCTAATACACATGAAGCTCCTGGAGTTATTCACACTCGGTGTCTCCTGTGGACGTCAGGCGTTAGTGTGAGATCAACACGAACACATCACCCACATCCTGACTGGAGAGGACGAGGACACGTCTTAGCAGCGCTGCGGGTGATAATACTTGTTGGCATTCATGTAGTGTTAAATGTATGTGACAGAACCTGTTGACCCTTACAAACACACAGTGGGATGTTAGTGACCTCTGATGGGAGGATAGTGTTGAGAGGTGAATGCTGGTTGGATGAATGGACTGCTTCGGCTTTTGGCCGACGGAACAGAACGGAAGCGATTCCATCAGTCCAAATATATCAACAAAAAGAAAGAAAGAGAACCGAAAGCAGGAAGACGAGCGTGGCCTCTGGTTCTATAGAAAGGCATCGAGCAGCGCTGTGAAGGAGCCGGACCAGAGCGGCCAGAGCGCTCAGCTGGGTCTGTTAACGATGAGATCACAGCCTTGAAGGGACCCTCAGCTGGACCCTCAGTGGGACCCTCAGCTGGACCCTCAGTGGACGCGAGGAAACGTTTTGTTTCAATGCTTTAAAAATAAATAGTCTAAAAAAAGCCAACGCGACACAGACGAGATGCACAAAATCAAAGCTCACTGAACTGAACCATGCAGACCCAACAGACATGTTAACATTCAACTTCCACTGAATCAGACATGAACAGTCAAGTGCCTGTGGTGGATGCATCACAGGTGTACATGTGGTTATTTATAGTGCGATTAAGGATTAGAAGCAGTTCTTCCTGATTACGTCACAGAACAACAGCAGCTTCATTCTGTCTTTAGTTTATGAAGCAACATCTAGATCTAGATCTGACGGATCATAGGCTGGTCGTAGTTGGCGGTACAACTAGGTGGCACTAATATCAGAGGCGTTAAAGGAGGCTCCACCCACTCTACACATCAGTCTGAAGTAGAGCTCATCAGACCTCCTGAGGCTGCGAGGATGAACCGCTCTGGTGCTGGATTTACATTTTGGGTAATGTGGGTTTATTTTCCGTGATTGTGATAATGCTGTATGGGTGGAGGACTCGTTAACAATTTGGCAAAAGACCCCACATATTATTCAACTATAGACCTTGAAATGTGCATCGTCGGCTTCATGGCTCCCTTTAGTTCACAGAGACCCAGATCAGACCTCCACAGCCCGCCATCAGACTGTCCTCTGTCCTCCTGATACAACAGTTAACATCTACTGCAACATGCAAACTGTACAAATGGACTTTTTTTCTTGCAGTGCTTAAGAAGTGTGCATGCTGAGAGACTGCAGCCCTCTGCGACCCTGAACAGGACGAGTGGTTTAGAGAGTCAGGGAGTCGCTCCAGACTGAGCTTCAGTACATGTTTCATTTGACCAAATCTCTTTGTGGTGCTGCAGACCTCGCCCAAACTAAAACCAGTGGGCTCATGAGTCCTGTAAAGTGAGCTAGCCTTGCAGGACTTGGTAAGTGGCAGGTAATGGGGGGGGGGGTCAGTGCTTCTTCTTCTTCTTCTGCTCTTGTAGGGTGTGCTGTAGCTCTCTGAGGTTCTCCGACAGGAGCTCCACCTCGTCGAGGCGGCCGCTGAGCTTGGCGTCAAAGATGTAGGCCCTGATGTTGTCGATCTGCTGCAGCAGCAGCTCCTCCTCGATCACGTCCACGTCGGGCAGATCCCCGGCGTCCCCGTCCCCGTCGAAGGGGTTGGTGGAGACTCCCGGAGAGTTTCCGGAGGCTTCCAGGAAGGGGTTACCCGTGTCTGCGTCGCCGTCTTCGAAGGGGTTTCCGGACACGGCCTCGGCCGGTTGGTCTTCGTCCACCTCTTCGTCTTCGTCGAACGGGTTGTACTCTTTCTTCTCGCTGCGGACCTCTTTGTGTTCCCTCTTTATGTCCTCAGAGAAGGGATTGGATGGATCCTCCTCGACGGGAGTCGAGTCCTCTTCGTCGAAAGGGTTAAGGGAGGCGTTGTTCTGTCCTTCGCCACCAGGGGGGGTCACATGTCCCCCTAAGCTCCTCAGCCTGGGAGGAGACTCCTCCTGGCTTGTGAGAGCAGGGAGAGCTCTCACAGGGGAGGGACTCCTCTCAGCTTTGGGAGTCAGCTCCCCCGCTTCAGCGTCCTCCTCTCCTTGGCAGCCGTCTGCCGGACTAATATCCGGAGACCTGCCCCACGTGAGGGGGGGCTGAGTGCTGCCCACAGCGGGGCCCCAGCGCCCCCGGTCCTCCCTCTCCCGGGCCTCCAGACGATCGAGCTCCCCCTGCTGCAGGCTCTCCTCCTGGGCCAGCTTCTGGGAGAGCGCGATGGCCAGGCTGGTCTGCTGCTGGTCGTACTCGTCCTGCAGCTGACGCAGGTTCTCCTCCAACATGGCCACCTCGTCCGCCCTCTGGGCCTCCCGCGCCTGACGGAGGAACGACTGGATGTTCTCAATCTGCTGCAGGAGGGGGTCCTCCAGCTCGCTGCGCGTGTGGACGGCGTCCGCGGAGGGCAACCAGCCTCCGGCTTTGGTCATGAGCGGAGCTCTCGGGGCCCGCGGCAGCTCTCCGTTGGTGCTGGGAGGTGGACGGTTCTTCTCAGACTCCTGCCTCCTCTTCAGCGTCTCCTGGGTTACCTGTTGAACATAAATGGTGTATAAACATGTAGTAACTAGTTCTGAATGAAGGAGACTGAGAAGTATCTGGACACAATCTCACCAGTCTCTCTTGTTGGAGTCTCTTCTCTTGTTCCTGTTTTCTCTTTTCCTTCAGCTCTTCATATTTATCCTTGGTGGGTAAAGACATGAGACCCAACAGCTTCTCCTGAAACGAGGAGGACACGGAGAGTGAGTGAATTCAGGGAAACAAAGGATGACGCAGGTGAGACGTATGTCTCTTCTGTGGACGTCACCTGGACAAACAGCGTGGCGGTGTAGCGGATCATCCTCTGCAGCTGGAGGGCCTTGGGGTGCGGCGGTGGATCGTCTTTCGCTCTTAGTGTTAGAATCTTCTTACTGAGAAGAAAACACAGATTTGATATTTGACAAACTTGACAGAAGACTCCTGCTTTCGGACATTTGGGACAGACATCTACCTCAGGGCGTCGATCAGCTCGTAGTATTTCTGCACTTCCAGTCTCAGTCCTCCAGCGGTGTCCAGGTTGTACGTGGTTTCTCCGGCGCTGTGAGAATCACACGGCGATGAGCGACACAGACTATTTATCACATCAGAAACGCTTCTCAAATAACCGGTACTCACTTCAGCGACTCCGCCATTCGGATGTACTCTGGAGCCTTTTCATCCACCTTCTCCATGCACATCCTCAGCCGCTGACAGGAAGACGGGTTTAGAGCAAAGTGAACAACAGGAAACCCCAAAAGACAAACACTGAATGACGGGAAGGATACGACAGTAAGCTCAAGAGAACACAGAAGCAACCGCACTGCTAGTGGGACCAGAAGAGACGGAGTAAGACGTAGAGATCGTTTGATGTGCCAACCTCGTAAAGTTTCACCACATCCGGCATGTGGTCCTTCTCCTCCAGCTTCTGCTGCCTCTTCAGCAGCGTGTCCATGCAGTGGCGACAGCAGCGGATCTTCTCGTCGTCCTTCTCCTCCAGCATGGACGTCACGCTGCTCAGGCTGCTGATGCTGCCTCTTCTGGAGCCCATCCCGCCGCCGCCGCCGCCGACCGGGGGAGACTGGGACTGAACGGGGCTTCCAGGGACACACAGGGCCTCTCGTGTCCCACTAATCAGCTTCTCTGTGAACACAGATCAGGCTCATTATCCAGACGCGTTCTGGACTTCAACTTGAGGTCCGACGATGATTTGCAGGAGTTTTGTTTCGTACGTACGGGCCAGAGGTAAGGTGACAAACTCCATGCACCTCCTGCACATGATGGACCCACAGAGGCGGCAGTGGTGCCGCCTGTTCCGGATGTTGAACTTGTTTCCACAGTCGGGACAGAACGGGACGTCCGAGTCGTTCACCCATGACACCACGGACTTCTCTATGGCTGTAAAAAGGATGAAATCACTCCTTCATTGAGAACATGAACTCATTGACGCACAGAGAGGAGTCAGCAGCTGTGACGAAAACACAAACCTCTGATTCTGGCAGCGTCGGAGTTGATCCTGTCAAACGAAGTCAACTAAAAAGAGAAATGAGTCGGCACAGTTACGCCCCATCTTAAGTGTAATTAAGGCTTGATGGTGCGAGTGATTTGTGCCGCTGTGAGCAAACCTTCTCCAGTCTAATGATGAGCTTGTTGACCTCGATGACGTAGTGATCTATGCGAGCAGCGCGGTGCTTCTTAAAGAAGTCCAGGTGACTCCTGGTTGCTCCTGCAGAAGCAGAGAGGAACCAGAGGAGTTCAGCACGTGGTTGCTGCTTAATTAACGGCGTTCTTAGTGAACCCAGTCAGTCCTACTCACCCAGTTCCTGAGGCTCCCACATGTAGGGGTCCACTCCGCCGTAGTAGAAGGACTCGTAGCTGCCTGTATCCAGCCGGTCGTCTCCATCCCTCTTCAGCAGCTTGTCTGTGGCTTTCTTTGCCTTCTGAACCAAAACTGTGCACAAAGAACATCAGAACACAACTGGCTCAGAGTCCATGAGAACGACTGAACACAAATCGGAGAGCAGGACGCTTCCTCTCTGCAGCTCATCACTTCATCTACCTTCCCTCCCTGCAGCAGAACATGGTGCCAATTCATCCTGGCAACAACTCACACCAAGTCCAACTCTGCAGTGCCATTATGTCACGTTCAGCTCGCGCCCCTCAAGCTGCTCTAAAGACGACCACACTTCACAATAGAACAAAAAGGACCGATAGCATCGTACAATTAACGACACTCACTCTTGAGCTGTCCCCTCACGTGGCGGTCGTCCCCGGAGTGCTCCTCTTCGTAGTGGTCTTGGAGTTGGTAGAAGGACTGAAGGTCCTTGAGGCACAGTGGGCACAGGAAGCCCTCCTTCACCTCGCCCGTGCCCTCAAAGGGGGGTGGATAGCTGGAGGCCATGACGACGGCGGTGGCGGCGGGCTGCGTTCAGGGACAAAGAGAGACACGCAAGGTGGGAGATTCTTGCTTCGGGCCACATGTCACGGGGTGTGCGACCCCCACGATGACGGTGATGGAGCCATCACACCCGAGAGAACGGCCCTGGGACACCTGGAGAGGTTTAAAGACAGTTAAACACATGTAACTGCGGTTCATTTAGGTGATTACAGAGTGACAGGCACGGCAGTAGAGGGGTAGCTAGTGTTGGCTGTTGCTCGAGCACATATTAAAGCTAGTGATTGTGTAGTAGTGTGACATAAAGGTTTATTCTACACACTAGTCCTCTCAGAGCTGCTTGCCCTTTTCTTTTTTTTTAAGTTAGCTAACATGCTAATGCTACTGCACACAGTTGTGTGAGTCGCACGGATCTTTTTCAAACCGTTTCATTCAACGTGTGATCGTTGCGTGTTCACCAACCGGCGGCTTGAGTCACGCCGTTTAAACGGTTACGTCACTTTGGCCGCCTTTACACTGTGAATGTAACGCTAGCTGCACAATGCTAACCGCCGCGAACTCGCTGTCTTTAGCCCTCGTGCCTCTGACCGCTTTCTTTAAAAACACGGAGGACAAATGACTTCAGAACTTCTCAAAGACAAACACCAGGACACGGTGGAGCCGGAGTACTCACGGGTGAATCCGGTAATAAGCGTGTGGTTTGACAGTCAGCGGCGTGACAGCTCGACAACACCAGCTGCAGCAGCAGCAGCCCTGCCCGGTCATGTGATTAGCATTCGGCCGGTACGGGAAGAGAAGAGGGACAAACGACACGAAACGCACACGAACTGGAGCAGCCTCATCAGAACAAATCTGTTTTTTCTGTCTTTCTTTAGTTCAAACATATGATTTTAAAGGTGGATTAGCATTAAGTGTGTTATGTGCATTACGGCCACCTTCTGCTGCGTAATGTGGACCAGATATTAAATCCCACCGATCAATCCTTATAGGAGTTATTAACTAAACCAGTTTCCATAAAGTTAATATCTTCAGGAGTTGTCAACATTGTGTGATACATTTGATCTTTCCTATCGGACATTATCCGATTACAAAAGCTCTTTTAATGTCTTGGATGATAACAAGGATTCAAGGATCATTTATTGTCATTATGCTACACAACAAACTAAATAAAACCAGCAGGAATGATCCTGTCGGGCATTTTTTGATTTTGCATCACAAGGAATGTAAACAGCAGCAACAAAAACAATCCTCTGATAATATGGCCGTCACCTTCACATTGAAAATTCAACATGAGGAGAACTTTCACTGTGTTTGAGCACCGAGCATCATGACGTAAACAGAGTCCAGAATCAGCAGCTTGATCCTGGGTGGACTAAGGAGTCCTGGTCTACTCCTGTCCACTGCTCCTGACTGTCTCTGTGTGAGTTCTCCTCTCCTCCCTTCTTCAGCCAGACATCCTGAACTATGTTGCTATCAAACTCTTTCACCATAGTTTTGGAGTCTTTAGCCGACTCACTACTTCTGCTTCAGACTCCTGTCTTCTGTTCCCGTCCGTCCTCTTAATCACACTCCACACTTCTGCTATTGAGGCAGAAGTTTCACTGTCAAAAGCTCTTTGCTTGACTTATTCTTCTGATCACATATCAGACATACCAACGCTGTTTCAACCACTTCTCCATTTACATCACTGTGTCCCCAACTCTGCGTCTAACTTAAACTTCCAGCAACCTGTCCAACCGTCACCATGCAGCCCTATTATTATAGTTTATGATCTCCATCTCCATTGACATATTCCACTACATATTCCTGACCTTCACCTTTTCCCGGTGCTCTATCAGTCTTCTTCAACAAGCTCCTTCCCTCCTCCTCCTCCTCCTCCTCCTCCTCCTCCTCCCTGTATTGTCCTCTGAAGGCATGTACAGCACTGTATTACAAAAATGCAAATAATGTTTCAACAAAGTGTCACACATCACGTCAGTGTCTCCGCCATTAAAATTATTAATCACATGGTTCTTTGGTTCTTGATTTTGTCTTCAGATTGTCTCCCAAGATGGTGAACTGCTGCTTTTAATATTGACTCAATCCTTACTCTTGCATTGAGTACATTTACATTGTCATTTATTATCTGACTACACATCCTATTGGTTGTGCTCTTTTTTTCCTCCACTTTCTTCTTCTGTACTTCCATTTCCGGTTGCAGTACCTCACCTGTAGGTGGCGCCGTGAGCCTCTCCGACGCCTCCATACGTCTTCTCTCCCACATTCACAACGTGTCCTCTCCTGCTGACGCCCTGGTGACATCACTCCACCACTCTGTAAGTACATCAGCGTGTTTCTTCTGGTACTCTTGCTTCCTGTCGGCTGTTTTGACCCACCAGTGAACTAAATGACCTCAGTCCTTCTTCACGGCAGCCTTGTCCAGGTGGTCGTTGCAGGACAACACACACAGGTGCAATCAATGACACGAATTACGGCCCCGTTCCATTTAGGGTGTTGAGCATGCTGGCACTGAGTAGAACAGGACCATAAGTGTTTACGCTGCTCCTCAACATGGCTGCTCTGGATGAAGGCCATCATGTTGGTGATGGTGTCAGACAGGAAGCTGCCTCTGTCATCACGTTCACCTTGTGTCAGTTGGTTTGGGACAATTTCATGAGTTGCTAATTTGCTCATATATATATATATATATATATATATATATATATGTGTGTGTGTGACCTTGATGCATGGTGCAGAGAGCAGAGCGGCTTCGTCAGAAGACCATTCCACTAACTCAGTTTATAGATTCATAAACTTTATATTTTAGCCTACAGCTCACTTTCTGGGGCTCCACAGTAAAACACAGTTAAGATAACAAGTGTAGTATTTGTGTAGTATTGTGTAGTGTAGTGTAGTATTAACGCCTTGAGGTCGTTGGACCACAGCTCATTTATTTAGTTAGTCCGTCACGGTCAAGTCAAAGTGTAATTGGTTGGACTGTCAGCCGTCGGTGTTGTGGGTCAGGAACATGAATCTAAAAATGATTGACTCTAAGAATTCATTCTTATGATTTTTTACTATGTAACATTATGTAAATCATTTTCTCTGACTTTTGCTTTTGTGTCGTAAAATCATGAAGCTCTTTCAAACGAAACAATCTAAACATCAGGAGCGGTCACCATAAGAACATATAATCATATAATGAATAATAAAATATTAAATATAATCACAACGACACCAAGAACTACATCCACATATCGTACAACACACGACCTCAATCATTTTGACTTATCATCGTCTACAGATCCCAGTTTGGGACATTTTGGGGCCGAATGACAGAGGAGTGTTTTTAAAACTAATCTGTTGATATATTTTATTAACACATTCCTAACCATTGACAAACTATTATTGCCTGTTAAGGGTTATGAATATGCATTTTTCTGTGGTCTTATTTGTTCATGTTTTAATATTTAGTACAATTCAATGTCTAAATGTTCTCAAGAATTAAAGTTATTTTATAAGATGTTCTTGCATAATTATGAGTTAATATTATCATATCGATGACATAAAATGGTCTTAAAACGACAATAATATTTCTGGGACAATAGCGTTCAACAAAAGTATTATTGTGACAATAAAACCATAAACTGAACACAGAGTAGTGTGTGTGTGTGTGTGTGTGTGTGTGTGTGTGTGTGTGTGTGTGTTGGGTTCTCACTGTCACATGTCCAACAGGCCTGTGCTCTTTATTAAAGACACTTCATGCAGCTTGACCTATAACTCCAAACCCACAAACTTCTCAGCTAAATGAAATGTACATTTCATATATACTGTATATTTGATGTATACTGTGTACTTTATATATACTGTGTATTTTATACATATATATTATATATATAATATGTATTTTACATATTTATGTCTATCGCCTTCTCTCCTTGAGGCTTTTCAAATCATGTTGTGCATCAGATCAGTATATTTATTCATCTGAAATGTCTCATCCACTGCAGAAAATGCCCCCCCCCCCCTATCGCCGCTGGAGTTGAAAGCTGTGCACGCGCCTCAGTGGCGCTTCTCCACCACGAATGATGACTAATCTGCATATTGATCAGGGCTGTGATGGAATGAGCCCAATTAAAGTGAGCAGCGCAGATACTGGCGCTATTGAGTCGCTGTAGTCACTGTGGATGAGGCGGAGGGACTGCGCACTAATACACCTGTTGGGTTGGATAAACAGTTTAATAGACTTTAATAGTTACTGCAGCAAACCATGCATTTGACCAATGCGTTTTATTGTCCAACAAACACATTGGTGGTTGACTTTAAGGCAAAGGCTTTTTAACTTTAGCTCAAATGAATTAATCCATGCAATAATATGTAGAAAAATAATCAGACATATTTTATTTTGCGGTGGTATTCATTATATTTTACAGAAGTAGAAAATAATGAAACACAAATCAAACCAGTGGAGGGATTACACGTTGGCCTCTTTCATTGATCATATCTCAAGCTGAGCCTACTGGGCTGAGGAGCGCGCGCCGCCTCACAGAGGCGACATCTCGAACAGCCAGTAGACCGACGCTGTCATTCTGGGACTTGATTCTAGCACAAGTAGCCTAATCAACGGAATACATGCTAAGTCATTATAATCATCATAAACTATTCAAAATAAAGATAGGGGCACGGAACCCATATTTACAGCGAGGTGACCAGTCTGGAGGACAATTACGCACGAGCTCTCCAAACAAACCAAACAGCAGACACATGTTGATGCGGTGATGCAGTGACTGTCCGTGGCACAACAGATTAAATGGTGTAAATTATTTTTTCGTTTTTAATGATTCATTGTGGTCACGTCATTTACACATTTATTTGTTTACAATACAGCAGTGCACGCGCTCCGGACTTCCGTTCGACCTACTCTCCTTCCTCTAAGTCCTCCTCGGATGCAAACCTTTTACCCGGGTGTTGTCGCTTCTCCTCGGCGTGACTCTTAATGTTGTCTAAAAAGTCGAGCAGCAAACTGGTCTTGCTGCAGCTCGTAGGGTCCAATACGTCACACGGACTGTTCGTGCCCAAATCCTGACTGGAGTTATCCCAAAACCGTTTCCCGGGGTGCTGCCGCTTCTCCAACTCAGCGATGTCGTCGTCTCCTTCTCCGTCCGCGTCCCAGTCCCCATCGTCGTCCCCGTCGCGCTTACCTGGGTGCTGGCGCTTGCTGTGCACCACCAGGTAGCGCTTCCCCGGGTGCTGTCGTTTAGAAAGTTCACCCAGGAGCGTCGCGGGGTTTTCAGAAAGGCGTCCCAACGCGAAGCGCTTTCCCGGGTGCTGCCTCTTCTGGAGCTCCATGAACGAGTGCATCTCTTCTTCGCGTTTGCCCGGGTGCTGTCTCTTTAGAACATCGAAGTACTGCTCATCCTCGTCTTCCTCTCTCCGCCCCGGATGCTGCCGCTTCTCCAAGTCCTCGCCGTATCTCTTACCGGGATGCTGTCGTTTGGTCACCCATTCTGCCTGAGAGGAAGATCCTTCTGGAGAAAGGAGAACATTATTTAGATTATTCAAGTAGCTCCAAGTCCACTATAAACATCCCCGTTTGTCTGTGCCGTGCGTAAATTGCGCACAAACGAGTGTAGTTGGTGGTCCATCTCCCTTCCATCATATGGAGTTGCAGTACGATTATTTTCCATTTTCATGTTTTAAAACAAATATGTTGTATGATTATTTATAATGTTCTAACTGGAAACACCAAAAATGCCCAAATAACTAAAATTAAATAATAACTACTTTATGTCACCGTTTTGCATCAACGCGTATTTTACGCACCGTTTCTGGCGTCTTCGTCCTGAATCTTTTTGAGGATGGACCGCAGCAGGAGGCTCTCTGCTCTCTGGAGAATGATGTCGTCTATGGTCCTCCCGTCCGTCTCGTCCTCAGCGGGGATGCCCTGTCCTCCAGACACGGTGAAGTTGCAAACCACGAGAAAAGCCCAGATGAGCAGACATGTCGACTTCATGGTAGTTGAGTTGGTCCTCTGCTGGAGAAACAGATTAGGGTCGATGGGGAATAAATACATCAGATAAGAGATGAACAATTCGTTCAGTGCAACTTGGTTCACTTGAGTTCTTATAAAAGCCTTAAACCAGTAATGTGCACGAAGAAGTCGAATCATTCCAGCATGTATGAACCAGTTACAGAAAGAAAAGATGGAAACTGAACGTCAAGCTTTCTTACAAACTTCCAAAAATAAATGTGAATAACGCAAAGGCCTCATAATAAATGTTACATCTGAACTATGAACACACATCTTTACTTCGTTTGACGGTTTGCTCTGAAGAGCGTCAGACTCACCGGAGTGTCCGAGCTCTCCTCTCCCTCAGACTCTGTGGAGCACGGAGACGGTCGTTGCTCTCAGCCTCTGCAGCAGCGGTTGGAGACCCGTATGGACCAAGTCTGGAGGAGTGAGCAGATGACTTCCCCGTGTCCGTATTTATACTCTCCGGTCACCGTCGTCACACCGACGCTGGGAGTCATTTTTCAGGATTGCTTGTCACCGCTGATGTCACCGAGTCGTGCGCAACTGGATGTGGTGAACGATCGTCCTATAGGGGCCGATGTGAGATAAACAGGAGGCACAGATGAGATGAAGTCACTCTCAGAACATGTGGATCTTAAACCTCAGGTCATTTATTAATACGTTTTATAATCCATTTCTGTTTAAGTTGAAACATCTTTCATTTTGTTGTTTTGTTGTTTTGCACTGAGTATGAAAAGATGTTTGCTTCTCAGTTGTCTGACTTTCTTAGGAGTGCAGGTCTCAGTGGGCCGACGGGGCTGCAGAGAGATCCAGAAACACCTTCAGAGTCAGACGTGAGAGATGAATCCATTAGAACTAGATGATTTGATGATTAGTCAATTATCAGAAAATGAAATGACCATATTGTAACATTTTATGCTTTCTGCTTTTCAGATGTGAGAATGAATGAATGAAGTTAAACAGGTATTGATGATTGTGGGGCACCACCATTAGGTAGACGTTACATTGGCTTTCAAAGTAATTATTAATTATCACAAACAATTATTGATTATAATTAATAACATTATAAGGTTTACATTAATTAAAATAAACTTGTGTTAAGTAATAAATCAAGAGAGAAGTAGAATCATTTTCTCATAGACTTCTATACATGCAGATGTTTGAGATCTGTTTCTTTTCTTTGCAGGAAGAAGTTAGTCCTTCTGAGACCTCCACAGAAACATGGACCACATGGACCACATGGACCACATGGAGGTAAAAACACTCAGCGTTCTGCTCAGCTGGACATCAGGTCAGTGTTATTTGATGAATTTACTTAAGTGTTATGATGTCATGAGTTTTTGCAGACAGGTGGCAGCTTACATTTAAACTGTTGACAGCAGCAACTGTGGAGCAACTGTCTGGAGATATCACTCCACTGTCTGGAGATATCACTCCACTGTCTAGAGATATCACTCCACTGTCTAGAGATATCACTCCACTGGCTGGAGATATCACTCCACTGTCTGGAGATATCACTCCACTGTCTAGAGATATCACTCCACTGTCTGGAGATATCACTCCACTGTCTAGAGATATCACTCCACTGTCTAGAGATATCACTCCACTGTCTGTCTGGAGATATCACTCCACTGTCTGGAGATATCACTCCACTGTCTAGAGATATCACTCCACTGTCTGTCTGGAGATATCACTCCACTGTCTGGAGATATCACTCCACTGTCTAGAGATATCACTCCACTGTCTGGAGATATCACTCCACTGTCTGTCTGGAGATATCACTCCACTGTCTGTCTGGAGATATCACTCCACTGTCTGGAGATATCACTCCACTGTCTGGAGATATCACTCCACTGTCTAGAGATATCACTCCACTGTCTGTCTGGAGATATCACTCCACTGTCTGGAGATATCACTCCACTGTCTGGAGATATCACTCCACTGTCTAGAGATATCACTCCACTGTCTGGAGATATCACTCCACTGTCTAGAGATATCACTCCACTGTCTAGAGATATCACTCCACTGTCTAGAGATATCACTCCACTGTCTGGAGATATCACTCCACTGTCTGGAGATATCACTCCACTGTCTAGAGATATCACTCCACTGTCTAGAGATATCACTCCACTGTCTAGAGATATCACACCACTGTCTGGAGATATCACTCCACTGTCTGGAGATATCACTCCACTGCAGAGGAACTCCTGCTGTACATGTTCACTGTGTTTAACACTTACATACTGCACTCTTTCATGTTTTATGATATATAATATAATGTTAAGTAAGTAGTGAGACCCTTAAATCATCTATAGGTGCAAACATGGTGTTTGAAAATGATGCTGTGCTAGCTTAGCTCTAGGAGTATAAATGAATATTTTAATAATTCCTCCCTCATGCAACAACACTCTATCTCTTAGGTCTGCTAAGTATTGTCAGTGACAATCGTTTCAGTTGAGTAAATAATCCTGTTTATTGTGAGTCGCCAGCATCCAGAAGTCAAGCTAAGCTAACGTTAGCGATGAACAGTCACGTTTCGGCTCAGGCGGGATTGAATCAATTGTCTTTGATTGTTCTTTTGGCTGTTCGGATTTTTAAGAAAAGCCGCAAAGTCCAAACCGCTCTCTGAATGTTTGATATATTTTCAGGTACTTCTCTGAGTATTTGTACTCTGCTCTCTGAGTGCTTCACTTACTCACGTTCAGTCGGTGGTGAATGTCCGCGTGAAGTGAATCAACCGTGTAATCACTTGCTTTCACTGAGCTGTCACGTCCAATACTTCAAGACTAGAGCCGGCATTCAAACACATAAACACCCCGGTGGACGTGATTATGTACAGTGTGCTTTATGACTGATGTTTTATTGCATAGTGTCATAAATCTGAAGCTCTTCTTTAGCTATGATATGATGTGTCCTTTCTCCTTTGTGAGGAAACGTTAGAATTCAAATGAAGTCGGATAAATATTGAGATTATTAACATTTTAGTGCAGGTAAGACATTTATTTAAATAAAGAAGACGCTGAAGACGCTCTCTGTCTGGCTGTGATTTGTTTCTGTGCTGCTAACAGGAAGTGACCGTTGAGACGAGTCCGACCTGTCCTTAGGCCAAGTGTCTAAGGACACGCTCAAAGGAGCCACGTCATCGCTGGAGAGGATGTTGGATTTGAAGCAGTTAAAACGTGAAGCGGAGTGGAACCGTTAGAAGCTGTAGAATCTGTTCCTCCTGAGTCCTGATACTGAAGCTGTGAGATGTGTAGATGTGTAGATACGTAGATGAGTAGATGTGTAGATATGTAGATATGTAGATACGTAGATGAGTAGATATGTAGATACATAGATGAGTAGATACGTAGATATGTAGATGAGTAGATACGTGGATACGTAGATATGTAGATGAGTAGATACGTAGATACGTAGATATGTAGATATGTAGATATGTAGATGAGTAGATATGTAGATATGTAGATGAGTAGATATGTAGATATGTAGATATGTAGATACGTAGATATGTAGATATGTAGATGAGTAGATATGTAGATATGTAGATACGTAGATACGTAGATATGTAGATATGTAGATGAGTACATATGTAGATATGTAGATGAGTAGATATGTAGATATGTAGATACGTAGATACGTAGATATGTAGATATGTAGATGAGTAGATATGTAGATGAGTAGATGAGTAGATACGTAGATGAGTAGATGTGTAGATATGTAGATGTGTAGATACGTAGATGAGTAGATGTGTAGATATGTAGATGTGTAGATACGTAGATGAGTAGATGTGTAGATATGTAGATGTGTAGATACGTAGATGAGTAGATGTGTAGATATGTAGATACGTAGATGAGTAGATATGTAGATACATAGATGAGTAGATACGTAGATATGTAGATGAGTAGATACGTAGATATGTAGATGAGTAGATACGTAGATACGTAGATATGTAGATATGTAGATGAGTAGATATGTAGATATGTAGATACGTAGATGAGTAGATGTGTAGATATGTAGATGTGTAGATGTGTAGATACGTAGATATGTAGATGTGTAGATGTGTAGATATGTAGATGTGTAGATACGTAGATGAGTAGATGTGTAGATGTGTAGATGTGTAGATGTGTAGATACGTAGATATGTAGATATGTAGATGAGTAGATTTGTAGATATGTAGATACGTAGATGAGTAGATGTGTAGATATGTAGATGTGTAGATGTGTAGATGTGTAGATACGTAGATATGTAGATGTGTAGATGTGTAGATATGTAGATATGTAGATGTGTAGATACATAGATGAGTAGATGTGTAGATGTGTAGATACGTAGATATGTAGATATGTAGATGAGTAGATGAGTAGATATGTAGATATGTAGATGAGTAGATATGTAGATATGTAGATATGTAGATGAGTAGATGTGTAGATATGTAGATATGTAGATGAGTAGATGTGTAGATACGTAGATATATAGATATGTAGATACGTAGATGAACATTTAAAGCAGGTGGAATGATTGAAATACGCCCTCCTTTCTCTTGATTCACTCACTCATCCTGCACAAAGACAAAGCTGTCTATCAGAGTCCTTCAGAGCTGGGAATCATAACGATTAGTGTTCTTGTCAGGTTATGAAGCTGGTGTACGGAGGAAGAGGACAGGTTAAGTATACAGCCTGTGCGCTAGCAGAAAATAATGAGACTCATTAGCCCCCGTCCTCTGTTTACTCCTGCTGCTGTGAGTCTAGAACTTCTTCAGTGTGTGAGAAGACTTCCTGAAATGGATGTTTTCAGCATTAGTGTCTGAGCAGCTTTCTTTGGGGTCGACTCAGGTTGTCGAGCGTCGTGAAGAAAGCTTTCTTTTCAGGAGCAGGCTAAGCTCAGAGGGTCAGGGGCCGGTTTCATGAAGGGATGCATCGTATCACGGTTTGAGTCGTGGGTCAGATCAGCAGAGAAAATAACCAAACCTGTTTTTATCAAAACCGTTGGTCTGAGTGAAGCCGGGTAACTCAAAGACCAAGTAGGACCTTGTTTCGATACAAGACCCCGATCCTGCTGCCATGTCCCCCCATGTCCCCCCTCATGAAATGTGCTGCTGCATTAAACCTGCGTTAACGGTGTTGTCAACACACAGTATCACTTCATGAAGTTGACGGGCGAGTGTGTTAGCAAACGGTTGCTTCATCCAGCAGTAACGGAGCAACAGAGAGCTGCAGGACTGAGTCATGAAACCCGGAAGTGAGTCAGTAGTTTCGCTCTTCCGGTTCCTTCATCTCAAAGTCGACGTTCTTCTTCGGTCTGTGGTTAACTCGAGCTCAAGAGAGTTCAGTGTTTTTGTTCTACGATATAAAATCCGTCAGTAGAAACACCTCTGATGAAGTCTGGAGCTTTGACGTGTCCGTTAAATGAGACAAAGGGTCATCACTCGCCCTCACGTGATCAATCATAGCATCACGTTATGACAATCATAAAGCGGTGTGTTAGTGAAGATTATCTAGCTGAGTATATATTTTGCAATAATCCCAAATCACATGGCGACATCCCATCGGCTTTCTGTGGAGGGATCCGGAGCGAGGCTAGGGTCTGGGGTTGGTCTGCACCAAGTCTTCTTCATTCAGAGTCGTGTTTCTCTGCTTCCAGCTCCAGAGGGAAACATCTGTCTCTTCAGCTGTTAATGCTCCTCTATGTTCACCAGCTAGTTGATCACTGTGCCCGTCTGTCGCTTGGTGCTGAGCAGGTCGAGTGTTGTGGAGATCAAGAGCTTCTCCTCTGAAACCAGCTGCCGGCTGGAAGCTGTCCTGCCGAAGAAAACTACAAAATCAGTTTCTACATACATGTTACATTCAGTTGATAAAGCTCTCTAGCAGCTGTATAATAATTATAACGTTGGTCTGATAAACTAAACAGAGTTGACTCTGGGTCAGAAACACCAATCAAAGCACTTATTTGTAACCCACATTAATGAGCTGTAGAGCTGAGGGGACTGTGAAGTCGTGATGATTATCTGTGGGTTCATCACAAAGAGCGACCTCTTTCACATCTCAGGGTCATGTGACCCGTTAACAACGTGCGCTGCAGCCGGTTTACATGAACAGTTGTGATGTTTGTCCTCTGAACAACGCCTCACAATGATCCAGTGTTTCTCTCAGTGCTCTGGATCAAGGATGTTCTGTTGCACTAAAACAGATGAGTTCAATAAACAAAGTCCTCACAAAGTTGCTGTGAAACTGAAGGAAAGAGGAGAGTGGATCTTCAGACGGGTGAAGTCAAACACCTCTGTGTTCACTGACACTTCGGGGGCAAAGCAGCCAGAGGTGGCGCGATAAAAGACAAGACGTCTGAAGGGGCGAGCAGGACGCCGCAGAGCAGAAGACGGACGGGATGAAGGCCGACACCGGCAGCCAGGCGGCACGAACACACAAATACAGAAATGGAGGAGCGAGCGCGTATGGATGGCGTGATAACCCCGCCCCCTAAAAGTGACACAGGCCTGACAGAGGTCACCGGGGCGGGGAATGACTGACAGGTTACAGGGAGCGCTTTGGTGGAGCCGGCTGGCTGGAAGTGTGTGTGTGTGTGTGTGTGTGTGTGTGTGTGTGTGTGTGTGTGTCACAGGTCAGACTGGTGGCCAGCTTGTTGGCTTTGTCTTGCATGTTAATGTTAGAATCGTGATGAAGTTCAAAGCCTTTCAGGAGGGATTCTTTCCAGATGAAATATTTGTTCTGTGCATCATCGGTTTTGAATGAATTTCGTTCTGCTGGAGTCGTTGGTTGATAAGATGTTGGTTGATAAGATGTTGGTGAACAAGCTGAGGCCTGCAGTGCTTAGTGGGTGTCCAGGAACATTCAAATGAAGGATGAGGGGGTGAGGGACAGGCGCAATCTGCGTCAGAGGGTGAATATTCACTGAAAGTAAATATCTAAACGGGTCCTCAAAGGACTCACGCAGTGGGTGACTCTACAGAAGCATAATAACAACTCTGTCAGCAGACCTCGATCCGTCTCAGTGGGGACAGTCCTGCACACTGCACCTACGGGGGGGGGGCATCAAGTGAACCCATGTTTGATACACAACAAACCCTGCAATCCATGGCATGATGTCAACAATGTGTGAAGAAAGAATTAGAAAACAAGCTCCTCTGGTAGGATCTTCATATTTTGCATATTCAGGCTTCACGTGTACGTCGTCGTCGTTTCTCAAAAGTGCCAGATCCAGAAGTTGCCGTCTTGAGTGTCGTTTGATATCAGAAAATTCTTCTCTTGTGATTTTTGTTTTATGCTCAGGAATCTAAAGTCAGTGCTCAGACTCTGGGTGTGTTTCCGCTCCGATGTTGACTAATGCCTTATTTCCTCATTTTTCATCACTCAGAGCAGTTAGTATAAACGCACACACACACACACACACACACACACACACACACACACACACACACACACAGCAGGAGAGAGAGAGTATTTTGCATAATTTATTTTCAAATTCCATCTATCTTTAGCTGTGTGTCTGTTGCCCTGAGAATCCCATTATCTCTCAATAAGCTGTGAGGCGCCGGTGTGTTTCTTCAGCCGGAGACCGTGATTAGTGTGCTACTACCACATGCTACAACTCACTGATCATCACGCCCCCCCCCCCCACTCCGTGTCTGTCCTCCCTCGTCTCCGCGGTCCTCCATCACCGTCAGCCGGCGTCTGGGACCGGCCGTAATGGTGCTAGATTGAACTGATCTTTCAGTCTCACGACCGGCTGAAGTGGCAGATGTGAGGTTTTAAATATTTCAGTCCTTCAGGAGTGATGAAGAGGAAAATATTTCAAAGTTCTATAAAGAGTCCCTAAAATAATCTCCGTCTTATCCATCCACTTTCTCTATAATTGAGTCCCAAAACCTCTACTTTCTTATAAGAAATGGAGACAAAAGTGATCCACTGAGAACTATAAGGTGGCTTCAGTGCAGATCTCCTCCAGGTGTGTCTGCAACAACCACCGCTGTGTTTGGTGACTGAATGATTAAAACCTGAGACCGGCTAACCGGCTAACCGGCTAACCACGCGTCCATGAACGAGCTGTAAGGCGTCATAAAACACATTTCATTCAAACTTAACAACAAGCGGAGATGAATGTCGGCACTCAAGACGTCTCACACACCACTTCACACTCTTGCCTGATGCAAAAACATTCACCAAAGTTTTTTTGGAGAAAGTGTGAGTCACCACAACCACGAGATGTCCTCGAGCATGCGGCCATAACCGGGCACCCAAAATATTATATATCAATATGTACTTATATATAATATAGCAGCTTTCTGCAGCAGAGTGAGGTTAGCCGTGGACAGACACAGAGGTGCACACTCACTCCAGTAACTTCTACAATATTTATTTATGTTCATAGAAGAACATGAAATAGAACGTGTTTGTGTATCTTTCAGGACCTTTGCATCTCCACTATTTTTTTTGCACATTGTTTCTCTTAAATTTAGGACTTTAGAATCTTGCAAACTTCAGAATCTTTTGTCGTAAATTTGTCACTTTAATCTTTGAGAACATCGTATATAAATATACAACTTTATATTTTATTTTTTTCTCAGAACATTAGCCCCTCTCCCAGCTCTGTAATTACGTTGTAGATTTCTGCTGCCCTCAAGTGGCCAAAAAGAAATCTGTTATTGCCGGTTGAGAACCGGTTCTGACAGACAGTATTTCTGAGACCCTGCTCTATCATTATCATGTCTAACTAACATCAAACATATTAATATTAATTAATAAATATTGCCGTTGTGATCCATCGTCAACGCTCTCATGTTCTCATCTGTTGGTCCAGGGTTCTGTCTTCAGTCACTCCCTGTACTTCATATCTTCAGATGTTATTGAGCTTTAAACTTTCAACCCTTAGAGCACTAACTCCTCCTCCACGGGGCTGTAAACCCTCAGACTGTGTTACGTCTCCGTGAGGTCCGGTTCTTCCTGGCCTGCGGTGGTCCTCGGTGTCCGTGTGGGAGCGCAGCGGGATACGCATGTGCTGCTGGAGTATCGGCACGAAGCTGAAGCTGTGAAGTGTTTAGTCGCTACATGCAAACCATCCATCATGTAGCCAGGAGGGATCTCAGACACGCACAGAACCCTCCTCCAGCGTCCCTCTCTGAACACCCTCCAGCTTACTGCACCTAACAGGGCGGAGCTGTAGGCAGCTGAAAAACATATTAAAAGATTATGTATCACCGAATGTAAAAGCTGTTTCTTCCTCCTCACCGTCGTATTCCTCTGCACAGCACAGAGCAGTTATGTCGTTTTTATTGCACAATGAGGCGTTTAAATGTTTCTGCTGCATCACATTGTTCTGTCTGTTCTCAGTCATCATGTAGAAGGAGAGGATGTTCAACCGAATGAAACTGGTTCTTGTAAGAAGACATCCCCAAAAAAAAAGATGTTGATGTTTATTTTACTATTTGCTTCGTTGATTTCTCCTAAATCCTCCAAAAGTTGCCATAAGATAAGGCCTCATTTGCATATTTCAGAAAACTTGTCTTACTGAATGTTTCATGATATCTATTAGTTACATTTTGTACTACAGTGTCTTTTCTCAGACTCTTCACTTCATTTACATATAAACAACATCCAGCTTAATTTATGTCTCTTTGTAAATGTATCATTTTGAATGTTCTGATTCATTGAGTGATAAGAAGAGACATTCAGTAAAAACCTTTAATGTCAACAAAACAACAAGAATGTAGAAACTGGTTTTATCCGATGTTCAGATTTCTGTTCTTTAGCACATATTTAATAAGACATGCCTCATTTGCATATTTAAACATACAATTTCAGAAAAACTTTAATACAAGAAATTATTTTCCAAATGTAACTAAACAACTGGGGAAGTTTCGTGGTGATATTAGTTAAACTTCGTACCCTGTTCACCTGGGGGCCCCTTCACACCAGCTGGGGTACGTGATCTCCTGCACAGCGAGGCGTCCTGAGCTTGAGTTCACTTAATCACTAATTGCTTCCCGAGAATCATAAAGGGCAGACGATTAGAGAGGGTGACTGTTTTCATGCTCGACTATCACAGAAGTACAATGTAAGACTCCTCAAGCGTCCGTCCTCGGAGGAGAGAGACGGTCGGTCTGAAGCGGCGAGGCTGTAATTCAAACACAGATATGATGTATTGGTGTGGAGAGAGAGAGGTGTGTGAGTTCACGGGCAGCACAGCCTCGGGCGAGCTGGAGCTCATCGACGTCCTCTGCAGGAGTCCAGAGGAGAGAGAGAGAGACATCAACAGCTTCCTGATTATACGACGAGTACAGACCTGTATGCTTTATGCTGTTGTCTCAATCAGAAGGTGGCTTCTATGGAGGCCCGCTGAGGACTGCTTGACTGTGTGTTTGTAGAGCAGAGAGCGAGCAGCTCTTCATGTCTGCAACCAGAGGTTAGTACAACGAACGCTCAATGAGACATTTAGGAGACCAAAATGTAACAATGAACTTTTAATCAACTCCCAGACCGGACAACACCGTGGTAGAGACGTGTCAATCACTGTGTAGCCCCGCCCCTAAATCATCCCCTCTTTATGGTGTGTTTGACTCTAAATGGAGCATAATGTACTAAATGAACATCATGCTGTATTGAAGAAGACTGTAAACTAGAGATTGAGACCATAAACTCATGTTTACAATGTTTACTGAGGGAATAAATCAAGAGAGAAGTAGAGTCATTTTAGACTAGACTTCTATACAACCAGAGGAGTCGCCCCCTGGTGGACACTAGAGAGAATGCAGCTTTAACACATGAAGCTTTGACTAAACTTTTGAGGTTGCCTCCTGCTCAGGGTTAGAGGGTAAAGTCGTCTCAGGTTAGATAAGCTGAAGAATGACAGAAACAATCAGAGAAAGCCAAGAAAAGACTCTCATGTGAAACCAATCCAAAAAGTGACAACCTGAATAATAAGTTCTACTCTCTCGTGTGAAATCTTACATCGCTTGATGAAAAAATACTGATTTGATTCAAGACAGAATCAACGTCACGTCTTGTAGCTTTCTTTTTTAGCACGTAGAGACACATACACAAGAGTGTCACCCTGCGGGTCGGGGTGCCTCGTCCCGGGAGAGACCACCTGGACGGTGAATCGACGGACAGAAGAAGCTCCTCAGATATGTGGCAGCAGCAGCAGCAGGTGGTGATTCCCACTATTGACCTTATCCCAGGAGACAGCAGAGGGGAAGGTGCCGTCTGCTCTGTCACTTGCGGTGAAGACAATACCGCACGTCTTCATTTGCTGTAACTGCAGAGGGAGACGCGCCCGTGTCGGTACTAATAACGTTGTTTTCATTACGTTAGGGTCAAACAAAAGCACGACCCATTAGGACGAACTATTGTTCTCCTGCTTCGTCTTTACAAATGAGGTTGTGTTCCGTTTAGGCTCGCTGCCATTCCGTTTGCTTTTGTCATTTCATCTGAATTTGGACCATGTTGTGTCCCATCAGACCGGTCTGCGGTCTCCTGAGACGACCAGGTCATCCGTCCCGCCAACCTAATTGTCCGCTGGGGGGCATGGATGAAGATGCACCGTTCTCTCTCTGCGATGTTCGGAGAGGTTGTAAAGGTCAGACTGTGAGGAGTTGATCTCGGAGGCAGAGAATCGCGTTTTGTTTTGTGATTGAACTTTTTGACCTCCGGCTCCGTCAGACGCCGACGGAGTTCAGCGCGGCGGGACGGTGTTCCTCAGAAGAGCCAGAGCGAAACAACACGTTCTTAATTCAGAGACGCTCGATTGTGTTGTTTTCCTGCTTCAAAATGTGTGACGGAGGAAAAATGTATCTACTGGAAAAAAAGCCTCAGCTTCTTATTGTCATTAGCGAGCTACTCATTAGCAACATGTTCTTGAAATGTGATATTAGACAAATGGAATAACATAATAATCTTCCATCAATGGATGTTTGACTCCTGTAAGTGAGTGTTTGCAGTGAGGAACACCACTCTGTCCTCAGGATAAGTGGTGTTACTTCAGATCTCTCTTTCTTGGACTTGTATTGACTCGCTTGAGAACGGAGATAAGATAAGAGAGACTTTATTGTCCCGAAGGACATTTGTCTTGGAAACATACATACGGTGTCTGCTGTTAAAACAATACAAAAGGACAACAACTGACTTGGACTTGGAAGCCTGACAGTAAACAAAAACTTCCTCGTTTTGTCTTCTTGTCTTTCTGACAGCAAACAAGCGCACACACACACACACACACACACACACACACACACACACACACACACACACACACACACACGGCGTCACTCCTGTTTTTGTGTCTTTTTTGAGCTCTCAATCAGACGGTGGCTGCTATGGAGGCCCGCTAAGCACTGCCTGATTGTTCGCTTGCAGAGCAGAGAGCGAGCAGCTCTTCATGTCGGCCCCGGGGGTCGATGGGAGAGGCAGAGCCGCTGATGAGCTTGATGAGCTACACACAGATCTAAGATCTGATGTCAGAGCAGCAACGATGCTTAAAAGAAGCTATGAAGTCTGTGTGTAAGACGTGGACGCGGTTACTGAGACGTAACCCATTGGTTTGTGGACGACAGTTTTGAAGCCTCGAGTTCGGCATTTTGTCCGTCGCCATCTTGGTTTTTGGCAACCAGAAGTGACAGGAGAGGGTTGAGTTGAAGTTGCAGAAGGTTGCTATCGTATGGTCATTGGTGTGCTATGCAGACATATTCATCGCACACTTTTGGTTTCCTTTCAGCCTTTCCTCCCGGCCTGGACAGCGTGGTTGTACAGCTTTTACTTCACATGCATTAGTTAGTTGTTAACTTGTTTGCTTCGTGTGATCGGCGTGGCTCAGTCTTGAGTTCCAGTAGTTTTGGGACATCAGGAATAAACAACATCAAGCTTTAGCGACACAGGAAGTTGTTAGTAAGTTCAGCTCATTGTTGTTCACTCAAACAAAAGAGAACATCTGAATATGACTAGCCCAGTGCGGTTTCCTGCTTTTTGAATTTGAACAATATCAAATCAATCATGTGCGTCTTCAGGATGTCAGAGAGCACCTGAATGTGTGGAACCACATTGTTTAAAGATGGCCGCTCATAATGAAGACTGATTATTTCAGAGGCGGGCGTGCTTTAGTTAGGAACAGGACGCTCAGAGGGGGAACAGTGGGACAGATGGGACCTGGTGACGTGTGAGTCTACATCATCCCTACTCAGGCCCTTTGTCGCTGCTTAAAACACTATTGAGCCTCACAGAAGGTCCTCTGATTTAACTGAAGGCAGCAGAATGGAGTAGTGATTGTAGTGTGGGTGGCTTCCTTTAATTGTTCACTCTAGCAGCAACACGCTGAGAATGGGATCGGGTTTTTCTATCAATCGGTCGGCTCAGACTGATGCTCAAACTCCGTCATGTCTGTGGTGTCTTGTTTACATGTGGCTGACCTATTCCCCTGTCTGTGGATGATGCAGTTATTCCCAAGAGGAACAAAGTTCAAATGTCACATTAAAGATATATATCCTGAATCTGTCAAAAGGACCTTTTAATATTCCTTCCATGTTTTACCTCCTTCATCATTTTTTCCCTCCTGCTTCCAGAATGAGATGCTCTTCATTTGTCGTTAAGATCTGTTTGTATTGAAGGGACAATAAGTTGATGAAGTTCAGGACACACAGGGCCGGACGGCTGATTCTCTGCAGTTTATGTGATTTCACTGATAATAGCTTTGCGATCGGGTCCAGTGCTCAAAGAACGGAGACTTCCAAGTCTTCCACCGAGGCCTCGCAGATCGATCCTCGCTCTGCCGTCAAAACTCTGATGGACTTCTGAGAAGAGCAGTTGGAGAGTTGAGATGATGGGTTTCAAAAATACACTTAGTTATTTTAAACGAATGACTGAAATAGAGAAAACACTAAAACAGAAGTTGAGTCTTTTCTGCTAACTTTGAGTCACCTTAAAGGGACAGTTCACCCCAAAATCTAAAGTACTAATATCCCTTCTTACCTGTAGTGTTACTAATCAATCTAATTGTTTTAGTGGGAGACGTCTGCCTTTTCTCCAATACAATGGAACTCTATGGCACTTGTGGTGCTCAAAGAGCCAAAAAAATACAAACAAGTCAACAATCAATCAGTCAATGTAATGTAATGTAATGTAATGTCAACAGCATCATGACCTGCTTACTCAAGATAATGTAGGAACTATTTTCTTTCAACCATCAACCAAATCTCATCACAAGTAAGAGGAAGAATCCATATTTTTTGATTTTGGGGTGACCTGTCCCTTTAAGAGTGTCTGCATGACCATTAGGAATGTGTGTTGTTGTAACATGTCGGTCATGCTCCTGACATACAATACATGCAGTGTCCTCTGTTGTTTACTGGTGTAACGGAGAGTCTCTGCAGCCCTCTGCACCATCCTCCTCCTCCTCCTCCTCCGCCTCCTCGTGTCTGTGCTCCCTGTCAGACGGCCCGTCACTGTCCTGCCGCCCTGCCAACCTGACGGAGCTGAGAAACAATGAGGCTGACAGTCGTGCTGACTCACCAGCCCCAAATGAGTTCTCTAAAGACACCCTAACCTCTGCATGAACAGTACGAACACGATCAACACCCTCACTTTTGCCTCCACAAATAGGAACAATGGCGGATTTGGAGACTAACGCAATAGAAAGTTTGTGTTTTATCCGCCTTGTGACACGACTCACTTCATATACACTCAATTCAAAGCTCAAATATTCATACCTCAATATTGTTCAGGCTGTTCTCACACAGTTTGTAGCTACACTTATGGAAAGTAATGCTTTGTAATTCGTATATATGTAACGTAACGCAACGTAACGCAACGCAACGTAACGTAATGCAACGTAACGTAATGCAACGTAACGTAACGCAATGTAACGAAACGTAACGCAACGCAACGCAACGCAATGTAACGCAACGTAACGTAACGTAATGCAACGTAACGTAATGCAACGTAACGTAACGCAACGCAACGCAACGTAACGTAATGCAACGTAACGTAATGCAACGTAACGTAACGCAACGTAACGTAACGTAACGTAACGTAACGCAACGCAACGTAACGTAATGCAACGTAACGTAATGCAACGTAACGTAATGCAACGTAACGTAACGCAACGTAACGCCACCAATGCAACATAACACCACCAACGTGCAATGCAACGCAACGCAACGTAGCGCAACGTAACGCAACGTAATGCAACGTAACGTAACGCAACGTAACGTAACGCAACGCAACGTAACGCCACCAACGCAACATAACACCACCAACGTGCAACGCAACGCCACCAACGCAACGCCACGTCTCAATAATGAGTACTAACTTTTCATAAGTTGCACGAGGACACGTTGCATTATTCTATGTGGATTCTGGCTTCATAAAGGTTCAGATTACCAGTTTAAACTCTGGGATTTAATGTAGTCAAAGCTTGTAATAGTTCTCTGTACGGTTTCAAATTGGTGCAAATGGATTTCACTGCTCAGTGATACATTCCTTAAATACAGTTAATGACAAAATAATAATCCATCTCTCGTATGTCACTGTGTCCGGGGCGTTTGCTTGATCAAACACACACAGGTCTGTGTGCAGAATCACAGCGGGTGCAGGTGTAACCGAGTGTTTTTATATGAGCACATATGGATGTCTGCAGCTGGCCTCACCTCAGATTGGGCTTCAGACGCTTGCGGTGCACGGGAGGAATAAAGGAGATCGTGATCGTGTGTGCTGTCAGCTGAATCATTTCACATAGATTCCCATAATGGATATTTGAAAGCAAAACACACTTCTTGACTTTGTATTTTGAATCAATTTCTCGATGTAGCTATGATTAAGAAGAGATCAATAACATAATGTAATCCTCTCGATGGTTGTGAGGTTTGTGATTACCACCAGGAAATCAAAGCAAAGTCACACGTGACTGATTAATGCATGAGGCACGTAACTGTGTGCAGCGCTGCTGTTCATCTTCACCGTGGATGGGAATGTGCCTTTAATTAACTTTCAGCCTCCTTCAGTTTTCTACAGGCTGTAGGAGGTAGTTGTGTGTTTAAACAGAGATGTAACATATACACACACACACACACACACACACACACACACACACACACACACACACACACACACACACACACACACACACGGACAATGAATCACATCGTCCATAAATCTGTGATTTAACAGCATCATCTATGCAAGCACGCTGAAAGTTTCCCTTTCCTAATACACGAGCAGTAATTGAGGGTCTTCACCTACAGCATAACTATTAATTAACAGCGGTTTGCTGACAGCTATGGCCACCCACATATCGCTTTACATTAAGTACAGCGGGAAAGAGATGGGCTGAGCTGGATCTGGTATTGTTTACAGGCAGTGTGACATCTGCAGGAGAGTATTTAAGAGATAAAGATAGCAAGGGGTTGTTGTTCCGTGTGTGTGTGTGTGTGTGTGTGTGTGTGTGTGTGTGTGTGTGTGTGTGTGTGTGTGTGTGTGTGTGTGTCTGTGGGCTGTAATAGAGAGGAGAGAGCATTAGGCACACTCAACACTGAGGCAGCAGGAACTTGCAGCAGAACTCCACAGAGTCCTCTCCATCTGTAATCAGCGGAGTGAGAGGGGAGTCACACCTTCTTTTTCCTCCACACAAACACTCCCTGCTCCTCTCCCGCCTGTCCTCTCCCATGCACTAACTGCAGGGCGGTGATTTCTTTTGTAGCGCAGTTCATTAACTACACACAGCTACAATAAAATGCATCAGTAACAAGCAGGAATCTGCTTTATTGTGAGGCCAATTTAGGCAAAAGACGATCAAAAAGACACAAACAAAACCCTGTTCCAAGCAAGTTACAAATGGCTGCTCTTCCAGATGCACACATCTGTCTGCTGTGTGACTTTAAACATTTAACACTAAGCCTTCCCAGCCCACCTCTTCTTCTCATCTAACTCTTCACCTCTTGCTGAGTCCTATATAACCAGAAATGGCCCTCAGTAAAATTACCTGCCCCCCCCCCCCCCAACCTCTCAGCAGGGTTTTCTCTATTAAAGGATTCATCGCTGATGGACCTACGGTCGTCCCCTAGCCCCCTTAAGGAGCCAATTCATGAATAAATGAATAGAACGGGAACATGATAACAAGATTGCTCATTTTGTTGCACAGCATTGTTTGTGTGTGTTTGTGTGTGTGTGTGTGTGTGTGTGTGTGTGTGTGTGTGTGTGTGTGTGTGAGACAGGGAGAGAAAAGAGATACTCCCAATTACCTGAACTGTACAACTACCTCCAAAAATATGTCTTCACGACGTCTCAAACGTGCACTTTAACTTAACTGATTTAACTCCTGATTGGCAGATAAGACGGGACACGTCTGTCCTCAAGTAATGATCAAGTAGAATTCTCTTTCCTTTCTATTTCCATTTCAGCTGAAGGTGAATGTCCTGCTGGCCCAGCTCACTTTGCTGTATCCACGCACCTCCAGTTAACCCGGTCTGTAGGGACAAACTAGGTGGACGTTTCCATTGATTCATCTTTTACTTATCAACCGACATCGTCTTCAGGGGACAACTTTGTTGGGCATTTATTGCTTAGCTCAGGAGAGGAGAGAAAGATGGGGGATTAAATGCAACGAAGGCAACCAGGTGAGACAACTTTGCTTGAGTTTAGTTTTTACTAAAACATCCCAGAGAGGAGAATAAACGCAGGAAACCACGAGAACAAAAACCAAAGTGATTTCAAAAAACAATATAACCAATATTTAAAGTCATTTAGGGAATAATCTATCCACAGAAATGTAATATATTATTCATAAGTATGATTTCTTTAGTGTATAATTGCCTGAAAATGGTTGTGTTTTCGTTACCTTTAGAATGAGCCGTTTGTATCTACACACGGAGCGGGTCCTCTTCACAGAGACCGCCGCCATGTTTCTACAGTAGCCCAGGATGGACAAACCAAACACTCGACAGGGCTATCCATATGTTTCTGTCGGCCACCGTAGTTCTCCTACATGCTTGGCACACGGGAGAAGTTTCAGTTGGTTGCAGTCTGCAACGTCACCACTAGATGACGTAAAGAGTCGTCAGCCGTGCCAGTGGCTCTGTGCCGCCGTACTGTCACTGTGATTATTAGTGAGCTAAGCTAACTACCATAGCGGCTGGCTGTAGCTTCTTATTGAAAAGATAGATACAGTGGAAGGCTGCGCTAGGCACCGCTACGCTTTGAGCTAAATGCCGATGTAAGCTTGCTAACATACTCACAGCGACGTTGCTCGCACTCTACTGTTCAGCAGGTATAATGCTGACCAAGGTCACCATCTTAGTTTTGGGTGTGAACACGGTAATATTCAATAATTGGTGCAAACCTCAAAGTACAGCTGAGGCTGATGGGAATGTCATTTGTTGAAGGAACGACCGCTCTCTCGTCTTGCAGATGTGCTCGACTCGACACATTTTTTTTTTCCGCCTCTAACTAGTTGACGCACATCGTCTCGTCTGGTCACATGGTAGAATAGAGACATGACATTGGACAAACTCAACATATCATTGTATGTAAGTAAAATATTTAAGATTAGCTGAATTGAATCGTTCCTTTTTGTGTTGTGTTGCTTGTGTAAAATAAGCATGTCATTTGTTATAGATTGACTCCCACAGTTGTATTTCTTAGGTGTCAATCTGAATTACTCGCAAAGGCCCGACACATTGTTGGAGTACCTGCTCCCTCTGTGGACCTCCAACCACATGGATGACTGTCGTCTTGACGGAAATCTCTCCTCTTCAATGTGAATCCCGGGATGACGAGCAGACCGATGGACGGGTCTGTGTAGCCAGACGCCACAGAATTGGTACGACTTCTGTAACTCGTACAAATACAAGCGAAACAGAGGTTTGTCAGGTAGAGAGGTCCTATAGATCTGCATGTCATTAAACTAACAGAACACACATGTAAGCACTTGCTGTAATTGCGGACTGGTGGAGCCTCCTTCTCTCTTCCCATTAATTGACCAAGTAATGAGGCACCGAATGTAGCAGGGGTTAGGCTGCTGTCACTGGGAAGGTCAGAGCTGTCACACGTGTGTTAGCAATCGTTTATGTGTGTGTGTGTGTGTGTGTGTGTGTGTGTGTGTGTGTGTGTGTGTGTGTGTGTGTGTACGGACACATGCATGTTTCTGTTGTGCTGTGTTTCTCTTTGTGTGTGTGTGTGTGAGAACTGCTCAGTTCTGGAGTCTCTGTATTAATTAAGTTGTGAATATGAAGACAGGGAGCTCCACCATCCCGATATGCACAGACTTTATTTAGACTTTATATTCATTCAGAGACTGAAAACATCAGAACAAACGAGATTCATGGAGGAGATATTCACGTCCCGTGAAGCTTTTCTCATGGCGACTGAGAGTGAACATACGCAAGCTATCTACAGCCTGGAGCCAGCTGTATTAGTCACATAATGATCCACGATCTCTAGTTATACGGGAATATACATTTTGTGTGAAGACACATTTGCATCTTGTTGTCGTTCATGCAGTAGAAGCAGTAAAGACGTCATGGTGGATGTTAGAGATGAAGCAGCTGAGACAGACGGTGAACGTGTCTTTTAATTGCTCTCACCATTACGTCCTAAAAGGACTTGCAAGACTTCAGCCGACAACTTTAATAAGACCGCAGAATGTGGCTGAAACCCAAAGTGGCATGTCACATTAGCACACTGCAGAGAGAATGGGGAATCTCAGCGTGTCACTGCCACATTAAGCCGGCCGGCCTGTCGACCAGGCGATCGCCGAAAATTGTAAAGGAGACCCGGAGCAGGTATTATCCTCTTTCCTGCTCATTTCCTCAGTGTCTGACTGATACGTTCAGCCTGTATTTAATTTGATCAGCGTATGATTTAAATAAGATAAATTGCCAGCCAGCTCACAGCTCGGCATTAGTTTGTTAAAAATGCTCAGAAGTCATAGTCGGAGGTGAAAGAGGATGACCTCTGGGCGATTTGTTTTCTAGGAATCTTATCCATTTTCAAAGTACTAGTTCGACATAAGAAATAAGCTTCTTTACTTCCTGCCTCCTCCCGTCCCCCACCTCGTGTGGAGGTGTTGGGAGGTAGCAGATTGGGTTATATTTGCATAATGTATTTATATTTTCTTTTGCTAAAATGTGATATTTGAAAATGAGATATTTACGCAGCCATCAGCTATTTTGTTGGAGCTGCTTGTAAGGGGATTTAGAAAGAACGTTTAGACAAAGCCAGGCTAGCTGCCCCCTGCTGTTTCCAGTCATTGCGCTAAGCTAAGCTAAGCTAAGCTAACTGTTGCCTGGCTGTAGCTTCATCTTTACACAAGAGTGGTTTCAATCCTGAAAGGTGTGTTTGATCTGATCACGCTTTGCTTCATACATCAGATAAAATCAGGTTGTTCTAACAGGTATTTCAAATAAGTGATAGAGAGTGTTAAACTCAACTTTTATGCAAATTTATGACAATTTAGATCCGAGGAATCCCTATTTATACTTAATCCTTGTCCCAGGCTTGCAGATTACACCCACACAGTTCAGTGACGTTCCAGTTTAGTCTATAACTCTCTGATCTGTGGTTTCATATCTGGTAATGAGGAGTTCAAACTGACTTGTTGTCGGATTAGATGAGACAAAAAGACCTTCATTAAAACTAGAAGGTAACATCTGAACCTCCATCTGGGTTATATGTCCCTAATTAAGCTCTCTTTTTCTTTCTCAGTCTCTGAGAACATCACTCTGTGTTGTTTTTTGAAAAGTGAGATGACTGATAACACATGTTTGTAATCTTATACTGTCCATTTATTTTACTTCTCTCTGGATTAAATAATCCATACAATTAGAACTTGACCACACCTTGGCGACCATCCAGTTGCATTGACACACAAGTTCACTATGTTGGTCTGACGCCATATAGATCACTTCGGTTCTTCCACATTCTCTCTCATTACATTATCTCAGATCAATAAAGCGTGACGCTGCTCATTGTAACCCACACCGGCAACTTTTCTTCTTGCTTTGCACTTATGGGTTAAAAGCCCATTTAAAGCATGTTGGCCGGTTGCTATGTGAAACTAACAATATTAACAACAACGAAACATGTGAACAAATCAACATGTGCTGCCATCCACTAAGAAGACTAATGCTGCATTTGTTTTCTGTAGCGTTTAAAGGGAAATGAATGCATCTTGCACACAGTAGCTTTGCAGTAGCTTCGTCTTGGTTCATCGTTCTTGTTCGTCTCACGTAGTCAAAGATTCCTCTGGAGCTATAGGAGACTCATTAATGGTACTCCCTCTAGTCGAACTTCAGGTATAATATAACTCATGACTCATGATGCTGTGTCGTGGAGTGTTTATATCACGGCCCACCTCTATTCCCTGATGATGAGGACACCTATAAGAGCTCATGTCTGTAAATCAGATTCAAGGAAAAGCAATTAGCCCTCATCTTCACAGCGTTTCTCGAAATATCTCACTAGGCTCTCCTCCTCCATTCCATGACTGTCAATGACTCTCCATCTACCTTGAGAATATTTTAGAACAGACTCCTGATCCCTCAGATGTAATTCATTTTCTATTTAAGCTGGTATCAATACAGTTTTAAGCTATGCGTTGAATATTTTGCTTTTTTTCCTCCAGAGCTAAAACTCATGCAGAAGTATTGTATGAAGATAGTAATGTAAAACAGAGAGGCACTAGTGAAGTATTGGACATATGAGGCTTCATCCTCTGGGGAACATGAATGTCAACCAAATTTCATTGCTGTCCATCCGATACTTGTTGAGATATTTAAATCTGGGCCAAAGCGGTGGACTAAACAGACAGACAGAGAAGAAATGATTCAAACATGAAAGAAATAGAGCACTTTTAAAGTTGTTCAGATTACTGGAGCCACAGCGGTCAGTCAGTCTGAGTTGTCCTATAATTGCCGTCTCGACAGGTGTTTCTGGAGGTCATTTTCGTCAATTGAATAGCTGGTGAAATGGGTCTGACAGTGGCCATAGTGAACTGCTGTAGTCCACGTTGTAGACTCGATGGAATCGAACAGAAATACTTGGAACATCTGATCTAGTGTTAGCGTTAGCCGGAACAGCTGTCAGCCCTGCTGGCTAGCTCGTCCCTCTGAATGCTAATCCAAAGAAAATGGCAATTAGCTCTATTAGCATGCTGATCAGCGTGGAGATGGGGAAACATTGAGGGGGAGGTAAAGGGTCCTGACCTTTTCAAAGACCGAGCAGCAGTGGACATGATCAGAATATAGAGTGAGTGTGTGTTTATTTTTGAATTGTGCTTAGAAATGCAGTATTTTTTAGGGGGTTTAGGAGTCCCTGATCTCCAGGTGCTCACACAGTGGATGCATCTGAAGGAAAAGGCTGCTGGTATTTCGACTGTTTGTTTCAAACAAATGCAGTTAAAACAAACAAAAAAGACATACTGTCCCATTTGCATGCTCAGGTATTACTCCACTATATCTTTACATAGCAAATAGCTGTTTGCATTAATCCTGTATGTTCCACAAAGTTTATGAGAGTGAGTCGCAGATTTTTATTATTGCTTTAAATTGCACTTGCCATGTTTGTTTTAATAAAGGAATATGAAACCCGTAGAATGATGACACCTGTTGTTTGTGGCTGACACTGGGGTGGCGTGGGGCCGTATTTCTTATGGCCCCACGGCAGCAATGTGGCAACACAGACAAAATATTGTTATACAAGTTAGAATAAGTTATAGCTGGTTTATTCAGGGTAAGAAAACCTCACACCTCTGCTGTCCAAATATGGTCACTTCTGGTCACTGGTTGCAAAAAAACAAGATGGCGACGGCCAAAATGCCGAACTCGAGGCTTCAAAACCGTCGTTCACAAACCAATGAATGCCATCGCAACGATCGCCAACTTCTTCTGTACGTCTGTGTTTGAGGATCGTGACTGACTTCTCCACAGTTCATGGCAATTCAATTCAGTCTGGACAGACAGGCTTTGCCATAACTAGCTCTGTGCTGCTAGTGTGGCTAATAAAAATACAAAATAACTCGAGCTTCATCCTTTAAGTTGCCCCACAGATACTACAGTCTCTGACGTACCAGCAGTGTATGCTTGAAACTAAAATTACAGGTTATTGACAACCTGACATTCATAGAATAGAGCTCGTTAAATCTCACTGTGAAAAGGAGACGCTGAAGGATCGCCCACTCCGGACGAACAATTACCGCTCTGGAAGGATTATTCTGAAGAAACGTCAGGCTTGGAAAACTCAATTCCGGTTTGATATAACGAAGCTGGAGGCGTGGGAGACTAACAACGAGACGCACCGGCATCCGCATCAACGCACAGCAGCGCAGGACCTTTGGAGATCAAGAGGGGGAGCAACGTAGAACATGTGAAAAAGGAGTGAGTGTAATGAAGTTGAGAGGTCAGACGGGGAACACAGACACAGATGTAGCCACATCTCCCTCAGGGCGACCTATGCACGATAGAGGAACGAGATGCGGTCCTTCAGTCCCCAGGCTTTCCCATGCCGGCGCCCCACCTGCGCCCTCGCCGGGCTGGGGATCGATCCCAGGCCGCCCGCCTCCACTCCCGCGCTCCGGCCTCTTCATTAGTCCCGGCCCCGCTAGAGTGGACGCTCTAATTGGCGAGGGCCACTGAGAGCCAGCATCCTCGTCTTCCTCTCTCTCAGAGAAAGGGCCGCCTGGCATCAGCCGCTCACACTAATCTTTGCCATTATCCTCTGCTCTACTGCGGGAGCAGGGAGAAAACAGCCTGCCATGTGGTCGGTGTGTTTCATGGAGCGTGTCGGGAACGTTTCTGCGTGTTTCTGCTTTGGCTAATGGGAGCACAGGTCTGTGCAGATCAGGTGAAAAACAGAGAATCATCACGACACTTGTTGACAGCTTCCTCTTCGAGGACATTGCTGTGAGAAAACACTCGAGCTGTTTGTTCTCCAGGATGTTGTTTACTGCTCTTCCTGTTTTCTGACACAGTTAAGAGCTTTTACATCCGAGTGACAGATAGACGCTCAAAACTCCACCTGTCTGCTTCATGTGTCTCTCCGTTGAGCCGTCACTAGTTCTCCGTCGCTCTGATGATTCATACTTCTCACGGGTCTAATTTCAGTCCTTAATTGTTATGATTAGACATTTTAATTTAGAAATTAAAGCAATTTAAAGCATGGCAATAATCATTTGCAGGTCAGTTACGATCTTTGACGGCCTAATGAGAGATGAAACTATTTTTACTTCCTCCCACCATCGTCGGTGTGAAGACTCGTCTTGGGTGGAGGCCGTGGTCAGAGAGGGTCAGGGCAAGACTCAGAGGTAGAGGAGGGGTGGAGGGGTATGAACAATGTACACATGTCTGGCAGATTTGGTTTCTCCACGTTTATTAACAAAATGAGGGTGATACTCAAACCTCCACTTGTCTTCCACTTTAAGCAGTTACTAAAATTGCATCATTTCTCATCATCATGTTTGTTTTTCTGATTTAATTTAGAGTCAAAGACGCACTTGTGTAGATCGTAACGTGATCAGAAACATGGATTAGGTTTGTTTTGGTTTCTATAACTAGATTATAATCTTCACATTGTAGTGAATCTGTGATGTCGTAACATTTGATAATTAACATAAAGTACGGGTGACACTGATGGGTGTGTTTTGCAGGAATTTGGCCCTAAATAAAAAAAAAGGACAAAAATGCTAGTTTTACCTAAAGGCCGCACTAGATGATGAATCAAAGTTACAACAGTTCATCCTGCAGGGACCATGATTTGTGTTTGTTTTTGTTTTTACAAAATTTCACGGCGATCCATCCAGTGTTTGTTGAAACTAAACTTTCAATGTTGTGGCGGCTCCGGAGTAGAAGTCTTCAGGAGTTATCCTTTGGGGACCATGAATGTCAGGTCGATCCATCCAATAGCTCCATAGAGCCGCGTTCTTAGCGTTCTGATATGAGAATCTTATGGGATGGCAGTGCCTCTTCCAGGTATTATTAAACCTCGAGGGTTACCAGGGAACAGAGTGAAGAGCTTGTGGAAAACTTGCAGAACTCTTAAAAGTAAGAATGAACGCTCCTCCTTTGTTTTCTTCGGCAGGTGACCGCGGTATAAGCGGGTTAATGCCCTTTGAAGAGTCCATAATTAGGGATTAATGGACTCTGCAACCGCGTGGTGCAGCGATTCCTGATCACGGACACCTGGTTGGGTTTTATCCCACACTTACACCTTGTCTGGATGTCACAACTAGAGCTGCACTGTATGCATACCAGAACCTCACACCTCCTAATAGAAGACGTGAAGCAGGAGTCTGTGAGTTATTGTTTAGATGAGTGAATTATGGCCTCCGGCACAGTCTCATTTGGAGCAGAAGCGCAGCTCATGGTGCTGAAACAGGATAGTGCAATATGTCTCCTCCAATATTAAGACTGGAGTATAACTACATTTGGTATTGTTTGCTGTACAAAGAGGTGTTTGTTCATTTTGTTCTTCGCTTTTTAGATGATCTATTTCACCGTGTTTAATGACCCTTGAATGAGAAAACATTCAGCGGCTCATACTCTCACCTTTCCTGAAGTTAGAAAGCCTTTTTATCATATTTTAAAATCCAAGCGACCTCTGAACCCATCGTCTGTCGGTCTGACGCCGATGGGCCTCCGGGGTCCAGGGGGTTACGGTTCTGGGGTTCTGGTGTAGCCAGCGGATATCTGGGCCAAGACTTCCTTTTCTCCGTGCGCCGCTCATGTTGTACAGTTTCAGCATCTTGAGACGTGAGACGACGTACAAGTAGCCACTACTTTTAAACCGATCAAAAGCTAAAGCGTCGTCAGACAATAGCCGGTGGGTTCCCAGATTGCTGTGAAGTTTTATCGTTTTTTTTCTACAAAATGAATGAAGAATGTGAGAAAAATCAAAACTCCACATCTTTTTTTCAGCCACTAATGAGCAGTAAGGTTAAAGCCAAACCAATAACACTTCCTCCCGTTGTTTAGGTTAAAATGGCAAATAAGTGTGCAGAACAATTTGTGTTGTTTTGGATTATTAGCAACATAACAACGCTAAAGTGAACAGGAAAATCAATTCAACCAAAATGTGATTTTGATGAAGAAACAAACACGACTCGTCCAAAGAGAAGAGACACACTAGCATAGTACAGACGATACTCTCTCTTCTCAGACCCTCATTCATCCCTTCATTCCTCTTCCCTCCACTTCCCCATCAGACCCTCCAGTTCAGCTTCATCACCTGCAGCCATTCACAGGTACACAGCAGAGCTGAACAACATGAGAAGAGCTGCTGTGACCTCCATGTCTGTGTCAGTGTTGCCCTCTAGTGGAGAGAAGTTAGAGCAGCACATGCCTTCAGATGAATGAAACGTGCAGATATACGATACTACAGGTTGAGGTCTATCAGTGTTGAGGAGTAGCAATCAATGACACCGATTGTGGAGGAATTGTGTCAAACTGGTATTTACATCATTCATTTATTTTTGGGGACAAACAATGCATATTTGACAAAAGGACATACGTTCTCTGAAAGATGTAGACATAAAACATGACGCATTGTGTACAGAATGTGTGTTTTTCTTTTCTTTGTATACTCTTCTCAGTTTTTTATGTTAAAAATCGACCTATCTTCCATTTAAGACTTATATAAAAAACTTTTTTGTGATATTTAGTGTTTTCATCACTTTAGATGTTGTCGTGTCACTATCCAGGTCATGTGATTTATTCCCGTTAGTTGTTTATGCTATACAGGTGTAGCCACATCTGTTTTGTTTGTTTGTTAAAGGGACAGTTAACCCCAAAATCACAAATACACAATTTCCGTCTTACCTAAAGTGAGTTGCCTTTAGGTTTGGAGATATCGGCAGTAGAGATTTCTGCCTTTTCTTCAATATAGTGGAATAAAAAACATTTGAAAAACTCATCAGGAAACCATGTAGGAACTATGGTTGAAAGAAAATAGTTCCTACATCACACTGCTCACAACAAGGTTTGTGAATGATCTTCAGGAACCGGCTCATGATTTCTGGAAAGTGACGTTCCTCTTGAGTTCTCTAAATTATGTCAGCCATGTCATTATGTTCCACCACATAATAGACCACACGTTATGCTCTCTGTCTCTCGGTTTTATTCATTGTATTTTTCACATTGTGCATATTTAACCAAGATAAATAACATCAATAAAATGTATAAGAAAGCAGATTTTCATCCCGACACAGATAACAAGGGAACATGTATTAGAGCAAAAAGCCTGAGCAGCACATATACTGCAGTGTGCTAAATCTCCTCAAATGCACATCATTCTGTGTCAATGCCAACATAATACTGAAAGATCAGTTGTCAGACATTCAGTTTTATACATTGCATTATTTATTTTTTTTAAGTTGCAAATCATAAATAAACTGGATTTTTTTTTTTTTTCTGCACAATCAACAAACACAAATCAATATATTGCCGTGCAGAATCATGAACTAAAGGAACATGCGCGTCTTTAATTGGACACATTAATTAAAGGTCTGGGTTACTTTAATAACACCTGATTTAATTTTAATCTAAATGTACGTGGTGATTACTCACTGACAGTGTTCTGTCATGTACGTACCGCAGGTGTTTGAATCTGTTTTACACACGAGCGATGCCTCTTTATCACGACACACAATCTTTATCCTCTTCCTGTTTGAGCTTTTTACGTTCTGCGTCATGACGTCACAAACTGGGCGGTGAGCGCGAGCCTCTGGGCGTACGTTTACTTCGGAGGAGGGAGGGCGCCGCTCGCTAAACGTCTGTCAAGCTCCAACAGTTTGCTATCACCCGGTCAGTGTGAGTGTGTGAGTGTGAAATGTATATTTATTGTAGTTTTGCTGCTTTTTTTTTTTTTTTTTCTTCCCCCTCCGTTCCGGTAGTTTAACCGTCAGTTGTGTCGCGAGGAAAGGAAGCGCCGTTACAGAGCGTCGCTGTGGTTATCTCACCGACACTCTGTAACGGCTCTGTGTGCGGTGACACACACGGGAACGGGACTGTCAACCCGAGTCCGTTATCGGACAACACTGACCGGCCACTCGACTAACATTTCAACGGTTCTCTTTATTCGTGTTTTTGTTTTTTACAGCTTTTAGACACATCGCTTCGCGTGCAGGACGACTCGTCCGCCTGCTATTGAACGCTGCGGCGCTTAAAAGTACTCTCGTTACTCAACTTATCTTTCGTAACGGGTCGCTATATTTCATCTCCCGTGACGTCATCGCAGCGCGTTCACATGCGGGTGTTTTTGCTGCAGTAGCTATTTAAATTTTTTTTTTTTTTTTTATCAATTTTGTAGAATTTTTATTCTTGATCCACAACAGGTTTGTATCATTGCGGTGTTTTAGTAGGACATAAATAGTAAAAACATATCATTATTTATGTCTGGAGAAAGTTTTTTTTCTCCAGTTAATTCTTCAAACTTTTGCTTTAATTTGCCAAGATGCTTCCATATTAATCTCTCGTGATATTAATCAGGGTCCTGCCAGTTTCAACCTACTACAAGGTTTAATAAACCTTCAGCAGCGTTTATTTCAGTCTCCACTGGCTCATTGCATCTGATGCCTGGTATGCTTCACAGAAGAGCAATGCATTTTATTTTTTCCCGCAACCTATTACCAGTGTCTTGGAGACAGACACACACACACACACACACACCGGCGTAAAGCAGGCAGGAGAAGAGTACAATGTGCCAAGAAAGCATTTAGAGGCTCACGGTTTCCATCTCACTTCTTCTTCTTCTCCTTCTTCTTGTAGACCTGTGGTGGGCCTGGTGTAGCAGGTTGTCGTCTCCTCTGCAATGAAGGAAATCCACTCCAGCGTCGTGACTATGGAGTGAAGGTTTGCTTTTCACCCACTTGCTCATCTATTCCCGGTGTTTCCATCTCTGGTTAGACCATACTTCAAAAACGATAATGCACCGTCTGTCAGCGCAATCGTATCGTGACACCGTGATACACGATTGCCTATACTAACTTCAATATCTCAGAAAAGTCTCATCAAGTCTGATAAATCAATCTGTTAAAGGGATTACTCCGTGTTTGTGTGCACGCGTGTAGAAATGTTTCTTTATTTTGTCTTTAAAAGTTTCACTTTAAACTGCAGTGTTCATTTAGCACTTAAATACTCAGTGCTTTCTACTTGTCATCTATTGAATCCACTCAGAAGTATACAACAACAGGCTTTATTTATTGAAACATGCTGTGTCATGAAATCCTTTTTGAGATATGACATGAATTATATGATGATGGAGGATTTTGGTCATATCATACCAGCACTAACTCTGGCCATTTATTGTTACCTGGTGGTTTTGACACTGCACTGCATGTACAGTATGTGTATACGGTATATATATGTGTGTGTATATATATATATATATATATATATATATATATATATATATATATAAATACACAGTATATACAGACATATAGAGGGTTTAAGTGTCCGCTATGACATGATGTATCCACTATCTTCAGCATACTCTGCTAAGTGGCTGAGAGCTTGGCTGCCCCTTCAGGGCTCTGCTAACGCAGCCATTCATGTCTCGCTCCGACAGTCAGACCACCACGATGACGCTTCCCTCCTCTTCCTCCTCCTCCTCCTCCTCCTCCTCCTCCTCCCGCTGCACTCACGTTGTGCCTTCCCGGTTGTGAGCTGAGTCTGAGAATTGAGAATCTTTGTACGGGTGAAATGTGTTTTTGTGTGCGTTTTGCGTGCGCGGCTGCTTACAAAACAGAAGTCAGCGCTCCCTAAAGACGGAGTCGCCTCCTCCTCCTCCTCCTCCTCCTCCTCCTCCGACTTGTGATCAGCTCTATGTAACACTTCGGCATCGGCCGTGGTGAAGATGTGCTTATCCTAGATCAGATCACAAGATTAACGCAGCTCTCTCTCTCTCTCTGTGTGTGTGTGTGTGTGTGTGTGTGTGTGTGTGTGTGTGTGTGTGTGTGTGCCTGCCTGACTGTCACAGGGGCTGATTAATTGGCTGCATGTAGAGGGGAGCTGGAGTTTCTCACCACAGAGCTGCACACTGACACTGGATCAGAAGGATGAGGTGGACTGTAGTTAAAGGTGTACCTGTGATGCGTTCATGTGTTCACCAGTAGAGACTTCTGTTGTACAGACAGTGAAGATCTTTGTGTTGTTTACATTAAATATAATAAGGCATGTGATAGATAAGGCAGTGAGATTGTTAAGTGAAATGTTGTGCGTTACATGTCAGAAGGACTGTTTTTAGTGCATCAGCAGGTTGTTAGTGAATGTGTAGTGTTTGGTGACATGAGGTCCATCTCCTTTGCTCGTAGTTCAAAGAGGGTTTGGTAAACTGGCCGTGAATTGTCTGCGGATGTGACCGTGAATGTCACTGTGTTTGTGGATTTGTCCGCCCACACTGTGACGGACCGTGTCCACAACGTACCAGACTCCTCACACAATGTGTGCCGTGCAAAGGCTTCAGCTCCCTGCACCCCTGAGTAGCAGGAGGGGGCAGAGACGCTTCATTTGGAGAATATGTGACCACATAGGGTTTTGTCCCTCATGGTTGCTCCGCTCTGCTGCAGATCAAACACATGATGAGTGTTGTAGCAGGAGACGTTTACCGCAAAGACCGGTGAGCGGAGTCCTTGGCAGCGGTGCGGCACCTCTGGCGGTGTTTGCGACCGGGAAGCCGGTCGATGTTTCGTGTCTTTGTTGCTGCACTACAGTCCTTCTGTGCCGGTGAGGACACCTGGGCGGATGTGTGCGGCTCAGGAGGCGCTCTGTGTGCATCCAGGTCCGACCGGTGGCATTGGCCGCAGGATTAAAGGGAAATGTGGGTGAAAGGGGGGTAAACATAACGGAGCGCTTATCAGCTAAACATCTTGCCCAAGGACACTCCGACATGCGGACAGGAGGAGCTGGATCTCCTGACTAGTGGGCTGATTCAGAATCAGTTTTTGCTTCAGTTCTTTTGGAGTTCAAACGGTCTCGGCATCATTCAGGCAGAACTGACTTGGCTCTGTTCTCTCAACTAAAGGTCAGCCGTGGATAAAGAGGAAGTGTTGTATCTCAGAGAGGAAGCACACTTTTTCCTTTTTCCCTCTCTCTCTCTCTCTCTCACCCCCTCTCTCTCACTCTCTCTCTCTCTCTCTCTCACTCTCTCTCTCTCTCTCTCTCTCTCTCTCTCGCTCTCTCTCTCTCTCTCTCTCTCTGTCTCTCTCACTGTCTCTCTCTCTGTCTCTCTCACTGTCTCTCTCTCTCTCTCCCTCTCTCTCTCTCACCCCCTCTCTCTCACTCTCTCTGTCTCTCTCTCTCTCACTCTCTCTCTCACCCTCTCTCTCTCTCTCTCTCTCTCTCTCTCTCTCTCTGTGTCTCTCTCACTGTCTGTCTCTCTCTCTGTCTCTCTCACTGTCTCTCTCTCTCTCTCTCTCTCAGGGCTTCACTGTGAGGTGTTATAGTGCAGCTTAATGCCACAGCCAGAAATCATTCTTTATCTCTGTTTTCAAACCATTTTAGAAACAGTAGAAGTGAGGAGCTGCACCATCCTACTTGTCTTGTGACTGTGGACAGACTGGGCTCATTCTCTCCAGCAGGACTTCCAAAATGAAGGTGACATTCCTTTATGAAAGCTGCTGTTTCTAGTGGCAACGAGCTGCCTGCTCCTCTCTTATCCCTCCACGTTTGAAGACAGAGGCAGAACAGAAGCCGGGGTCACACAGCGTCTCAAGAGTTTCACCAGAAAATAGGACTGAGGTCTGTTTTAGTCTTTGCCTTTTTCCTTAAACGGCATCGTTTCGATCACCCCTTTGTTTCAGTTTGTTTGCATCTTCCTGTCTTTTGTTGGCGGGCTTCAGATGAAGTTTGATTAATACCTTCTTCCAACTTGAATCCTCTCCCAGAGCGTATGGACTTGGCATCGTTGACCCGCGGCCTTCGCGTTGAGCCCGATGCCTCGCTCATAGTAAGAGCTTCAAGACCGGAGCTTGGATGTGCTGATCCCCGCTAAACCCCCCTAGTGGGCTGCAGAGGTGTCTGGTTACCTGAGCTCAGAGATCTGACCGAAGAGTTATTTAAATAGGTGACGAAGCGCATGATTTATATCTGACTGCGTAAAAGTTGTTCTCACCTGCCGGCTCCACAGAGAGCCAGGTGACCCCTGGCCTGATGACCTGGCCGGGTTCTCTTCTGTGTTCTGACAATCTCTGATTTCAGCCGGTGTGTAGGTGGTTTCCAGCCCGTTGACAGGTGATGATTCCTTGCCAGAGCTGGTGGAACCTGAGCTGTGTTGGCCCAGTTGGCCTGGCCGCTGTTAAACACCTATCAGGTTAATAAGTGAGGCTTAGTATCACATACGCTAATATAACCTCCACTGGAAACCCCCCTTTGAGGACATCTGTCTTACTAGTAAACAGCAAGGGACCGAGATCCTCGCTACCATCTTTCTCCATCGGCTCAGACACATTAGAGCTGGAGACCAGGGTCGGTTCCATGCACACGGTGAATTATTCACCAGGACACTTGCTGTGGTGTTGAGCACAGATGCAGAGACGTGTCTTTAAACAAGGTTTAAAGGTAAAGCCCCAGCCGGTCCTCAGTGATGTTTGACTTCATGGACTCGTCCTCAGAGATGCGTACAGCCCTGTGCCTCCATGATGATGCCTCCTGTGTGGAGATGAGATGAAGTAGGTAAAGTCTCTCTGCTGCTTTGTCTTTGCAGCTTCCCACCTCACAGTTTGGGTCGTCTTAGATGACTCAGACTTTATTCACACCCAACATATCACTTCTTGTTCCGTTTGTGTGTGTGTGTGTGTGTGTGTGTGTGTGTGTGTGTGTGTGTGTGTGTGTGTGTGTGTGTGTGTGTGTGTGTGTTTCTATTAGTCGTGTTGTGGTGAACATGTTGTATTGCTTCTTCACAGCGTTGTGAGTGGGGGAGGTAATGAGAGGTGTAGTTACAGATGGTCTCCGGTTGCCTGAGAGACGAAATAATGGCAGAAATATTAAGCCGGGCTTCCACGTCCACACTCACTAGTGGTCACATATAGTCAAGATTAAAGGAGCATTATACGACATTCAGAGCGACAGTATATCAGAGAACTGTGTAAAGATGTACAGTATACTGCAGTAATGTCTACCTGAGCAGAGAATGAAGTGAGTGTTGTCATTCACCCTTTGCTCTGGTTCCCCCTCGGGTAAACACCGTCAGCTCCCTTATTATTACACTTGCAGTAGTTTGTACTGTTAGCGCCGTTAGCTTTGAGCCACCTGGGAGAAGTCTGCCTTCAGTTTGTTCTGCCAGAAATCTCCTTTAGGCAACAAACCTACTTAGCTAGGTTTAGGAGAATATCATGATTTGGGTTAAATTGAACCCTTTCTGGCAGAGAGCCCTGAAGGCTAACTTCTCCCATGTACCACCGGCTCAATGCTTCCAAAGTCCTTTCTTGTGTCTGTATGAATGTGTTCGGGTCAGTTTAACACAGATAGCAGGTGTGAACAATAGTCTTCTTGGCAGCTGTATAAGCAGGTAACACTTTTGAGTACGAGTCTGTGGTGTGATCAAGAGAACACAGATGTCTGGTTGTGTGTTTGTTATGTGTGTAGGAGTAAATGATTGCGTGTGTTCTGGTTTGTTTTGTTCCTGGAAAGCTGAAGGCAACTCTAGCAGCGGGGCCTCCCTGTGGGTGTCATCTTGCACAATAGGGCGTTGTGGCCTCCTCTGTCAGGGAACTACCTGCCATTCACCTCATTCATTCATTCATTCATTCATTCATTCATTCATTCATTCAGACACTCTCTGTGCCGAGCGCCTGGGCTGAACCCGACACGGCCAGGCGAAACGCTCCGTGGACGGGATGCCTTTGATCCAGCCTGACCTCTTTCACGCCCTCTGTGGCTCTCTGTGGCCCTCTGTGGTCCTCTGTGGTCCTCTGTGATCCTCTGTGGCCCCTCTGTGGCCCCTCTGTGGCCCCTCTGTGGTCCTCTGTGGTCCTCTGTGGTCCCTCTGTGGTCCCTCTGTGGTCCCTCTGTGGTCCTCTGTGGCCCCTCTGTGGTCCTCTGTGGCCCCTCTGTGGTCCTCTGTGGTACCTCTGTGGTACCTCTGTGGCCCCTCTGTCGCCCTCTGTGGTCCTCTGTGGTACCTCTGTGGTACCTCTGTGGCCCCTCTGTGGTCCTCTGTGGTACCTCTGTGGCCCCTCTGTGGTCCTCTGTGGTCCTCTGTGGCCCCTCTGTGGTCCTCTGTGGCCCTCTGTAGTCCTCTGTGGCCCCTCTGTGGTCCTCTGTGGTCCTCTGTGGTCCTCTGTGGTCCTCTGTGGCCCTCTGTGGTCCTCTGTGGCCCTCTGTAGTCCTCTGTGGCCCCTCTGTGGTCCTCTGTGGCCCTCTGTAGTCCTCTGTGGCCCTCTGTAGTCCTCTGTGGTCCTCTGTGGTCCTCTGTGGTCCTCCGTTTCTCTCCTCTCTCTCTCCTCGTCTCATACAAAGACTTGTGTCTCTTATCACACTCTTTACAGTATGCTGAAGTCATCTCCTGCACTGTCAGAGCTGACACAACTGTGCTATTCTCTGCTCGCCTCCCCTACACACACACACACACACACACACACACACACACACACACACATAAATACAATAACGATTGTTCCTGCTTCCTGCCAATGCTGTCATTATGCAGCTGCTGAATGAGATATGGTCCAGTTTCCATCGCTCACACAGACGTATGTACACGGATGCACATTTCCACGCAAAATAATTCCGTCAATCTCTCTCTTTCTCTTTTCTGTCTTTGTCTGATAAAAACACACACACACACACACACACACACACACACATATCCGTGCATGCGCTCGCACACAAACGTCGCTGCCAGAACTCTCTGGCCTAATTCCTCTCTTATTGATGTGTGTCTGTCAGTGAAAGAGGCGCAGCACAAAGAGCAGCGACGGGCCTGTGTGTGGCTCCGAGTGAACAAAGAGGGGTCTATTCCACGCCGGCTCCCAGACTCCTCTGGAAACACTGCTCGGGCTTGTTTAAGCTGCGGCCATATTTTGAGTTAAGCTACTGTATGTTCAGCAATAGATGCTTCAGTGGCAAAGAGCACGGGCCAGATTGACCCCCGCTTGCTCTGGTCCGTGACCAGTCGTCCAACTTTATTCATGCCGAGAGTAGAGTTCAATAAAACGGTCAGAAAGAGATGGTGGTCCGGTTCTTGTGCAGTACTGCAGCTATGGTGGACATTTGCATGAACGGACTAACGCTGATGCATAATGAATGACCTCACGTTGTGCTAGATTGCACATTGTTTGCTTCATCACTTAGCTAGTTGAGCTGTAACTCTGGGGCTTAAGCTCCTCTTAAATAATCACCGTTGATTGTTGTCTTTGTTCAATACTGATAATGGATGTAATTTCAGAACACCTCATCTTCATCAATAGAAGCTTTCAGTCTGAGCGGAGCTGCAGCTGTGTTCTGTCCACAGGGCTGAGGAGAACATCTCCTGTTAGCCGTGATGTTGTACTTTGTTGTTAAACACTTGCAGTTAACAGTTATTATTCATCACCAGACTGAATCTCAGATCTGTTCTATTAAAGGTGTCCTCCAAATGATTTTGGGGATTTGAGAATTTCAGCTTCTCCCACCCTCCTCTTCCTCCTAAGGCACATGTAACAAACCTTACAATGTCTTTCAGTCTTGCCTCATCTCATAGCTGTAATGCCGAGTTTCATTATAGTGAACCAATGGTCTATGTACAAATGTTCTTCACATGCTGTTGATCATATTTGTTACTTTGTGAATGTTTTAAACAGAACTTCTGGACATATCCATATCTTACACGTTGCACCTGTTGATCCTCACACGCGTGTCACCAAATGACGCGTTGTCAGCTTGAGATGTTTATTAATCCTCCGACCCGGCGACAGTCGAGGCCGGAGGATTCACGGTTGTCTCTACGTCCGTCTATTTGGTCCGTATCTCAGGAACGCCTGGAGGGAATTTCTTCATATTTGACACAAACATCTACCTGTACTCAAAGATCAACGGATTCAAATTTTTATGTCAACGGTCAAGATCACTCTGACCTCACGTTCGTCCCGTACTCGAGATATCTATAGAACGAAAAGATGACATTTTAGGCTTACGTGGACGTAAAGTCCGACACGATGAGGCGGTAGTTCTAGTTGGTTCGGCCGGTGCCTGAGCTCTGCTGAGCTTTCACCGTCTCTCCAAAGACAATGGACGGCTGTCAGCGCGCTGAATGGAATGAGGCACAGAGCTGAGGACGAGGACATGTGTGTGTTTGTATCTGTGTGTGTGTGTGTGTGTGCATTTATACAAGGACACGTGTGAGGGAGACACAGCTCCAGAGAGGCCGTTGTCCATGTGGTCGTCCGTGTTTCAGCTTTGACGGTATTGTGCCGTTTCTGAGAAACATGCTGACTCACTGAGGCGGCCCATCCCGGCTGTCACTGACTCCTGATAATCGCTGGTCTGTTTCTGCGGTGGACGGGGCTTAAATACACCGAAACACATCATCTACATCCACACACCGGCACGTTCCTGAGGTTGATCTGAGTGAAGGGAGAAGGTGCCTATAAGAGGATCACCAAAGTGTCGCCTTTCTGTTTCATTTGACATTTTAATTTGAGGGAAACAACATAGTGAGCGTGAGATTTCTAGCTCTCTCACAGTACTTGTTCTTGAGTACTGAGTACTTCTACCCGGTGCAGTCTTTAGGCGTATAATGTGGTGAACTGAAGTAATTTGGGTCAGAACGGGACAGTCGTCATTCAGAGATCCATCTGGTGTTCTTCTGCGTCATCGCCTCGTTGAGGTGGAACGAAAGGCCTTTGCCTAAATTAAACAAAGACGCGGGACCTCTCACGCGTACACAAACATCCCCACCACGTCCGACAATAAACCGTTGTCCTCTAAAGGATCCCCAAAGAGGATTTAGTTTGAATATAATACCGTAGGCAATCAAGAAAACGTCCAATCCAGTGCTGGGATCATCCCGTGGATGAAGGAGGGGATTTATGGACACAGAGGGAGGGACGGGCTCCGGGTCGGTGCAGGGCTTCAGCTCCAGGATGGGATTAACTGAGGTTTACCAGCTCCCAAACAACGGCGCAGAGCTCCATCGCAATCAATTACACGTCTCTGTGACTGGCAGGAAAGGACACTAATTGTGAGGGTGCATGCAGAATCAAGTATACCTGATTATGATGCACATGTATGCATGACTCTCCGCCTTCTATGGTCATACGGGAAGTTCATATCGCAGTCATCATCATCTTTTTCCTACAGGAAGGAAGGAAGGAAGGAAGGAAGAAAAATAACTAAAATTAGATTAAATCAAAAGTATAAAAAAATGTCTCACTCATGTTAAATACGAATGTTTGCATTGCATTGATCTCAATGGACAAATTCTACTTTTTTTTATATGTTTTGAATATTTTAAATGTTTTATTTAATTTGCAGGTACTACAGGCAGATGTCCTTCATATTGTATTTGATGAGAGATAGATATAGTTGAGTATTTGCAACAGAATTGTGTATTATGATGAATTGTATTTTTACTGAAGGAATCGTTTACATATGATCAGTCACTGCTCGGCTGTTATCAGTGAAGCCACCGGGTTAAAGCTGTGTTATTAATACGATGCGCCGCGTCTTAACTCATCTTATCGGTGCCATCGAATGAACAACGCTGCCTCTAAATTAAGCACATCGGTATCTGCTGGTCTGGATCTGTTGAGCAGAAAAGATCAAACCAGATCTGATTCAACATCAGCTCCAGTGAGGAAGTGAAAGCTGCCGTGTGAATGTGTTGGTGTGCATGAATGCAGCTTTTCTTGGCAGTGACGGCGTCACTTGATCACATTGTGATTGGCGATATGCTAACTGCGAGCACCTTCGTGCTCATAAACCGAACAGCTGATTGCATTTATGGCGGATGTGAAGGAAGCCTGTCGTAGTTTCATTTGCATAGATAACGTTCTTGTGTGTGTGTGTGTGTGTGTGAGTGTGTGTGTGTGTGTGTGTGTGTGTGTGTGTGTGTGAGAGTGTGAGTGTGTCCAACTTTGTGTTCTTCTTCATGACCTGACAGTGCAGCTGAAGGAATATAGTTTGAGTGTGTAGCCGTCCATCCCCAGGGCTCCCAATGTTCCTGCCTCACTTGTTTTGCTGCTCTCAATGGGAGCAGCTATTGATGCTGCAGGGAGGCTCAGTCTGTCTGCCTGTCTGCCTGTCTGCCTGTCTGTCTGTCTGTCTGTCTGTCTGTCTGCCTGTTTGTCTGTCTGTCTGTGGGTCTGTCTCTGAGGCGATCACTGTTCCACCAATAAGGTTCCTCCTACAGACGGCCTGTATGTCATCAGGTGTCCACTCTGGTTGTGTCTCTAGCTTAGAGTCAGCATGCTCCGTGTTTGTGACGACGAAGGCCGTTTCTAGTGCGTCTCGGTCCCGCCGCAGGATGAGGAAGGGTTTCCTTTGGGGGATGCTAAATGAGCCCCTGAAGGAACACGCACACTAAGTCGTGTCACACAATACGGCACATGTTCTGTTCAGTATGCCCAGCGTGTTCACAGCTCACAGACAAATATGATTATCGATTGCAAAGCGAATGATAGGCCAGATTGTTTGAGTATCTTAAGGTTGAAGAATGGTCTTAAGAATGACAGTTTCTCTTTCTGTGGTCTGCTTCCATCCATCCTCCTCCCTCTCAGGTAATCCACAGTGAGTCACGCTGACAGTTGGGCTGATGGTAAGTGGGTTTTTCTTCTTCTAAAGACGCGAGTCATTATTTCTCTTCCCTGCTCTCACCCTCTAGTCTTCTCTGCATCCTTTCCTTTACTCTACCAGCCTCTGACTCCACCCCCTCCAGGCTGTTGTTTATCTTCTTACCCTTCATTTACCTGCTTATACTTTTGAATTCGTTCATGCTTTGTGTTGTGATCCTGGAGCAAACCTGGATCCATCTTCTTTTGCTTTTAATACTTTCTATTTGCTCCTCGTGAAGCGTTGGTCTGTTTGGATGTAGAATGATTCAAGGGCCTGACAGCTGTCACTGATGATACAGTATTTATCTATATTATTTTTAAATCACAATGACAAAGTGTCAAACTAGGTATTTTGCACACTGATTTTGGTCCCTAGATGCAGACTGTTTAGTATGCATTCACACTTTCAGCCATTTGTATGAAATTTCAAAGGGGCAAATGTCACAAGTTAAAAGGAAAATGAGTGATTTCATGTCGCTGGATCTAGGCAGCATTCCATCCTCTCATAATCCATCTCCTCTTTCTGTCTGTGCTAGACCAGCAGGCCTACTTGTTCCTGAATCAAAGATGCATGCTCCCAATACGGATTCATCCCTCTGACCACCACTGAGCCGATCCAACCCTCCACCAGACAGTCCCATCTCCACTTCCTCTGTTCTCTACTGTACTCTACTGTACTCTGCTGTTTTCTAGTCCTCTCTGCTTCGGTCCTTGTCCTGGTCTGACTGTCTGTGTTTGATAGGACAATTCCTCCCTCAGCAGGGCCACATGCAGCAGGGCCACATGCAGCAGGGCCACATGCAGCAGGGCGATGACGCTCAAAGAGAGCCAGAGGGGGTGGGCCCCAGTTCAGGTCCTGGAACTAGAAGAGAGGCAGAGGGGTCACAAGGCCCCGGGTTGAAAGGGGCCTCGTCCCAGTCAGAGCACCCCTCCTTCAGTAAGATGAGCCAAAACGCCAGGGAGAGCATAGGGGTTCTTGGCCAGGGACTGAAACAGCTGTTCCAGCAGCAGCGTAAACGCCTCTCCCCCTCTCGCTCCACCACCCCCTCTTCGTCTTCCTCCTCGTCTTCCTCTGTAGTGTCGGCAGGTGGCACCTCCCCCTCGGCCCCCGAGGATGCCTCGGGGCCCTGCTGTCCCGACTCTGACCACCTCTCTGCTCCTGTGGTTCCCTCTGCAGCTGGCCAGGGCTCAGGCGCCGCGGGCACGATGAGGCGCGGGACCAGCCTGCAGAGCCGGCGCAGCAAAGGGTCGGGATCTGGGAGCGGAGACCGGGACCCTCTCCTGAGAGGGAGCCCCCAGGCCCCGCACCGCCGCTACACCCACGATCCGCAGCAGCACGTCAGCCGCCCGCGCTCCTCCTCCACCACCGACACCACACCCAGCAGCCCCACGCCCGGGTACACCGGAGGCGATGTGGTGCTGTCATCGGGGTACCAGTCCACGGAGGAGACGGACAGGGTAAGTGATGCCGGCCGTGAATCAGCTGATCGATGCGCCTCCTTTACCCTTTTACCGCTGTCAGGCCTTCAATCGAGAGCTGAGGCTCACCTCGCTGCTGATGTAGCGTCCCTGCTGTATCACAGAGAAGGTCTACTGCTGCCGGTCGTAGGTCCATGGTGCAGCTTGCTAATGAGACACGCACGTATAGATTCACAATAAACTAACGCACAGCAGTGCAGTCAATTTTCAGGATAGCTTCACAACTTGTTTACGTCTGTCTTGAAGGAATAGTCACTTCATACCGGCCCTGTGTCGCCATCCCTTCACTGTGACACTGTCTGGAGAAACAAGGAAGGAATGTTGTGCTGAAACCATTAACTTTGAAAGATATTTACTGACTCACACTTCTGAAGCTTTGTGAATCCAACCTAAACTCTTTGAATAGTTTTGCCTTAGGCTTACAGTAAATGCTGCTTTATATCAAGGGGCTTTCAAAATCCGATCTTTTGTAGTGTGCTTGGATAATCATCTATTTGTGTAGTACGTATGAAGTCATATAACTGTTTTGTGAAAAGTTCTTCCTTTTCTGTAAGACCGTAGTTTAAATCCAGAGACTTTATTTACTTGTTTAATGGGAAACACTTTGTATGTGTGTCGCTGTTGGTTAGTTTAAACCTCACAGCCCTTTACGGTCTACTCTTTACTCTTCTACCTCAAGTTCATATTTTGAGCCTCCTCACCACCAGACTTCAGTTGGTCCCGTCTGCCACCAGAGGTCGCTGTCCGATCAGCTAACCCGCTGTGAGCGGCACGGGGCTCGGTTCATGCCGAGGCTCATGATCGCCGTGGAGCCGACTGATCTTTTTTGGCTTAATGAAATAAGCCGAGCCGAGGACTCGGTATCGGTGTGTCACAGATGGAGTGATGCTCGGTTATCACTTCGGCAGCGGGGACTGAGTCTAGACCAGGAGACGGCTTCTATCTGTGAGCTAAATTTAGAACACGCCGTCCCCCGTTTCTTCACCCTCCAGTCGTATATGAGTGACCTCACCTGGGATGACGGACAGACATCTGTGCTCCGTCAGTCCTGCTGCTGTGACAGACCACCGTCAACCCCGATGACCTGTCTCACCCGTCTCTAGCTAACAACCCCGATGACCTGTCTCACCCGTCTCTAGCTAACACCTCTCTGTGGTTGACCTTGGAGGTGTGTGACATCCTGTTGTGAGGAATGGTGATTCATTTCTTTCTTTATTTCCCCCCATGTGCTCCCCTTTTCTTTTCACTCTCTCTCTGTCTCCTTCCCTGTCCCCCTCCCTATGTCCCTGGAGATAATTAGTATAGACAGTCAGCTGGTCCCTCCTCCTCCTCCTCTCCCATCTCCCCTTTCTCCTCCTCCTCCTCCTCGCCCCACCCTTCAGCTCAGTGACAGGAAGCAGGAGGCAACCTTGCCTCGTCCTAGATGAGTGAGAGCCGAGCGCTGAGGCTGTGTGTGGTTACATGCTGTGTGACAGAGGATGTGGAAAGGTGTGTGTGTGTATCTGCGACTAGAGGTAGCAGAAACGGTGTGTGTGTGTGTGTGTGTGTGTGTGTGTGTGTGTGTGTGTGTGTGTGTGTGTACACTGGAAGTCATTTGACAGCCATGTGGTGTGAGGATCTTGTGTGATCGTCTCAGAGACGGAGCTCAGGGATCACTGTGAATATGAGTAGAGGGCAACACAGCTGAGCTGTCTTTATCTCGGCTTGCTCTCCCTCCCTTCTTCTTTTTTTCATCTCTCTCTCTCTCTCTCTCTCTCTCTCTCTCTCTCTCTCTCTCTCTCTCTCTCTCTCTCTCCTCACTTGTGTTTGCATAGTAGACGAAAGCGGTGTGGACTAGAAGCGTGTGTGCTCATGGCTGTTTGGAGAGGAGGGTAGTGTGTGTACCTTCCGTGTGTGTGTGTGTGTGTGTGTGTGTGTGTGTGTGTGTGTGTGTGTGGACTCTACAATGTGAGGCGTTTTGCACTCTGAAGAGATATCAGTGTAGAGGAGTAGAACAGGGGTTCCAGCTGTGAGCACATCAGTCAGGATGGTGCAGCGCTTCAATCTCCGTAGACAGTACTCCAAGGTAAGCTTAAAACACACGTTAAAACTGTGTGTGTGTGTGTGTGTGTGTGTGTGTGTGTGTGTGTGTGTCCTCCCATCTGTGTGCTGCAGCTGCAGTCTTGGCTACAGGAACAGTTGTCTGGAATCCTTGATGCCGGCTTTGCGTGTCTTCTTTCTGTCTCTCCGTCTCCCATCTATTGTGTCAGGAGTGTGTGTCTTTGGCTGCTTGATCGGCGCTTTGTTCAGGACAGCTGTCACAATGTTAAAGATCGACTCTCTTGTTTGCACACTTCCTGCATATCACCTTTGTGTTCTTGAGTTTCTATCCACTTTCAGGTAGTTCGATCCATACAGTAACTGAGTGGTCTGTCTGTGCACTCTTTATCTCCGCTCTTGTTAAACAGTAACTCGTGCTGCAGCAGGAACAGCGGCGGTGGTCGGTGGGAGCTGTGATTCTTGGTCAACGTTATGTTTGATTGTGGCTGATTGGGGAGAGTTTATGACTCGTTTGCAATAAAAGGCTGGTTTATTGCCCCGCAGCTGTCTGTGAGTTTGATGTATTCATCCTCTGGTGCTGTTAAAGAGAGTAGAGGGGCTGTCTGTTAAGAGCTCTGCAGCTGCTGCTCAGCCTGTGGGATTAATTACAATTAGCTGCTGATTTAATTGATTGACTGCGTGGATGTTCAAATGCCTGCAAGTAGCAACAAGAGGCGGGGGGGGGGGGGGGGGGGGGGGCTGGAAGGCCTGATCCCAGACTGGTGGAGAGGAGACGGAGACTAGTCTGGTCTTTCCTCTCTTGGAGAGTAAAAACAAATAGAAGAAGTGAAGCGCTGCAAGGGGCCAAATGTTTTGTGTCGGAAACGAAGATGGGAGAAGTGAGAAGGAGGAGGAGGAGGAGGAGGAGGAGGCTCCGGTGGGACCTGAGCTGCAGAGAGATGAAGCTATGAAGCTGAACCTTGGGGCTCGTCCTCTCACAGCACAGCGCTGACTGAAGAAGAGAGAAAACCAGCTCCTCCAGGACCCGTCTGAGTAGATCTGACCTCGTGTCTTTCCTCCAGGCCACGTCTCCACACGTCCACCTGTCTTCCTGCTCATCCTTTGTCTTCCACCGTCTGCCACCGTGTTTTGTTCTCCATGTCGAGACATCCTCCCGTGTTCTCCTGTAGTATTTCCTCACAAAATACAACAAAATGCCTCACGTTGAGACGTTCAGAGCAGCGGGAGTCACGCAGCCGAACGCAGACCTGAACTGACACACGTGTGGTTTGATTTTCAATGCCTGCATATTTTAAAACATATGTTTTATTTATTTTGAGCTCCATGTCTTATGCAGGGCAATTCAATTTTACACTCACATTTTAGTCTTTAAAATAACTGAAAAAGAGGAACATCATAATAAGCCGTATCATAAAACAAGTTTGTACATAATGTGTGGAGGAAGCGTTCTGAATCACATGTTGAGGGGCTGGGAATCATCAACGGCCTTAACTTAATGTTCTTGTTATTTCTGTAATGTACCGAGAACAAATCAAATAAAGGTAAATCTATTATGTCGGCTCATTGATCGGGTTTGTAGATTTATTAAAGTAGCATTTACTAATTTAGGTCTATTAATCCTCAAAATGATCGATTTGGACAAATGAATGAATCATAATGTGGGTTAATGATTTGTAATCTGGGCACATTATGAAAGAATAGTATCCATTGTTTCATACTGGATGCATGCAGGTTTGTTGCAGACATTGTTGGATGGATTAAATATATTATTGCATCAACAGGGCCTCAAACTCTGCTTAAGTTTCCGTGTTTCGAGCTTTAAAGGATTACGTTCCGTCACTTACAGTCTCCATGTTTTGTTTTGGACCTTCAGACGCTTAATGGCTGACATTAATAGGAGAATTCATTTCTCCCTTCCTTGACCACACACACTCTCTTATGAAGGTTTCGGTCCTCTTTGGTGACCCGGCTGGTTCTGTCCCATGAGAAGAAGTGTGTGTGGGAGGAGCCGGAAGTCACCTGGTCCCCCCCGAGGCTTGTTCCGTCCCGACAGTTTAACGTCCTCATCGCTGCTCTCCGCTCGTCTCTCCGCTCGTCTCTCCGCTCGTCTCTCCGGCTGCAGGCCGTGTGTCGATGAAAGCGCTGGTGCCCTTTGCAGCGGGACGGCGCGGCTCGTCCCGAGACCGTTGGTGACGTCGAGTTATTTAAAGACAACACGGGGCACCGCCTGCTCACGTTCACCGATAGACAACCAACGCTGCAGACGCCGAACACTTCGGAACGTCGTTCGTTACGTTCACGTTTGAATTAGAAATCAAAATACAGTCTGTTTCAATGAATCACTTTATTCAAATTCAGTTTGAGGGTTTTCATCATAAAATGCAAAGCTTCAATCTACAAACGTCACCAGAAGCTTTGAGTGGCGTTGTGTTGAGCTCTGATGAGGCCTCCGGTCACACAGACACACCTGTGTATGAACAAACACCTGAGTTTCGATCGACTGATGATGAAGCATGTGCTCTTCAGTCCACACTGGAGGTGATGTCACCGCACCGCCGTGTTTGCCAACTAGCAGCCCGTGGCAAGTTGTTTTTCAG
>NW_027176672.1:760401-785401 GCF_023349555.1 Cebidichthys violaceus
CTTCATAACAAATGATCTAAGCTCCATGGTGTGAAATGGTTCCTGTCTCCTTAGTGGGCGTGGTCATGTTCATCTCTCCCTCCTCATTTGATATGTTGTGAAGGTTGTGTGGATGGACGAAAGCAGATTGGGTTATATTTGCATAATGTATTTATACATATATGTTTTTCCTAGCATTACAAAAATGTGTTTTCTACGGCCTCAGAACGTTAGTTGCCAGATCTCCAGAGACTGTGTTGCTGAACAACGTCAATCTTCTGAGTTGGCTTGTGAAAGATGGGTCTATGGAGCGAAATAATCTGTCATAATCTGTGTTCTCCCATTGGAATGAACAGACTCAGGACCTGCCGCTAGTCTCCTGAAGGGGCGTGGCGATGATGAAACCCACAGAAACAGAAACAGGACGCTGACTCTCAGTACGCCGTCTCCCTTCTGAACGTCTCTGGTGGACGGTTTGGTGTGTCTGACACGGAGGTTGATGGAGGAAATCACTCAGCTCTGATCTTCACTGATCATTGTGAGCTCAGTTTTGGAAGTTGACGTCAGTACACAGACAGTCCGTGGCGTCGTTGGATCATCTGGACGCCCTCTGAAGTTGTCATTAGTTAATAGCTGTCGAGCGCCGATGAGAACGTCCTGTTAGAGAAATGACAGTCCTCGTTATCTTGTCCCCTTGTTGTGAAATCTAGTGCTTCCTAGTGGCCTAATTCACACAGTGAAGTCCTGCTTAAACTTACCCAAAACAGTCAACAAGTCTGCTCCAACGTAGGGTCACCCCGGGGCCACAGTGAGTGAGTACTGAGTACTGAGTACTGAGTACTGAGTACTGAGTACTGAGTACTGAGTACTGGGTCTGGATGGAAACAAGAAAACTGAGAAGGAGCCAGACCAAATAATCATTCAGGGCCAAAGAGCGTTGGTCTGTTTGTTCTAGATTCTTCATCTTCCTGCTGATGAATAGGCTGGCAGGGTGTTCGGTTCTGCATTCCGCCCCGTGGTGCTCTGGGTATTGTACAGCATCCAGCCAGATAAACTTGCACATTTTGGGCCAGTGCCCTTTCTGTCTTCATGTTGCATAACCACAAGCAGCTCCAACAAACACCAACAAACACCAACCACCAGGAGCATTGTCTCTGCTTATCCACTGCTTCCCTTCACACACACACACACACACACACACACACACACACACACACACACACACACACACACACACACACACACACTGGGCGGGGCCTCTCCTCTCTATTAGCTTACAGTATGTGAAGACCCATCTACTTATTCAACATATGTACTTCATTCATTGACTGACCTGTGACCAGCTGTGTGGTCTTTCTTTAGTAATGAAACATTCAACATGCTGTTCTCCGGTATGTGTCCACTCCAGGCTCCTCCTCTTGTTGTTGTTGTTGTTGTTGTTGTTGTTGTTGTCGTTCTACTTCCTGCCTGGCTCTGGTAGATGCCAGTATTGGAGTTGGCTTCCAAGATGTTTCACGCTCTCTGCCCTCGCCAGTCATAATGGCCCCTGTGTGTAAAGTGCCCAGTGGTTTATGTAACTGCTAATAGGGCCGTTGATTATACTGGAGCTCAGACTAGGCAGCACTGGACAGCCAGCGTTGGACAGGGGGGCTTCTTTTTATGGGTTCCGTATTGTTCTGCAGGGCCTGAGCCCCGAGTCATGGTTGTCTCCTCTCTCAGGCTTGAATTACCCTCATTCCATGCAGACAAAGCTCTCGCTCTTCTGCCTTTACGTAACCTCCCACACCCACACGCCACGCCATACCGCCTCACCAGCTCTGATCACACGGGGCGGACTGTGGTGTTGGTTTGGTTATTTCTACACATACATAATTAATGGAGCAATGAATCCTCAGAAAACCTGGAAGCATCACGTAGTCCCATACCAACGGCTTGATGTTTCACTCTCACTCTCTGTCACTCAATCCACCGATCCTCCGGTCCCAGTCCAGTTCCATCAGAGCCGGCCTCTTCCCTCCGTCTTCTGGAGTCTTCCAGAACTTTTTTGGCAGCGTATCGCCGGCCTGGCCTCAGTTCAGCACCAGGCTCTGTGAGCTCTGAAACAGACACATACGTTTAGGTTTTCAATAACAACGATGAAGCTGCACAACATCGTCTTCTTCTCGGCTCCTTTATTTACTCATGTCAGTAGTGTAAGAAAATGTTCACGTCATGTAACATAATGATTCACATTCTAAACTGACATTAGCCTTCAAAGTCTGAAGTGTCTCCATAACGTTTTCTGAAAGCGATACTCGGTTGCATTTTTGCGTGGTTGTCACATATGTTCTGTGTTCCCATTCGTTGCAACAGGAGCCGCTCTGCTAGGTGACACGATACCGTCGTGGCCTGAAGTCCTGCTGCCGGCTGCGTCGTATAACTAGATAAGCGCTCCAGCTCTGGATTGGTTCCAGCACCAGTTCAGCAGGTCCTGTCCTCTCAACACGTGACAAAGAAAGAGATGCTGTGTTGCAATGGGTTCATCACATTGAGCCATTGTGTTGTTCTGCAAAGCACATCCGTCTCAAACCAGTTACATTAGATTCCATTAGAATCATTTTACCATTTGTATCCTCTCACATGAACATTCATCTATTGTGAGTTCTATGAATGAACCTAATTGCCGCTGCAATTCAACTCTAATTCACAACTCTGATCTCTGTAGAACATGTCTACATTTAACTCTGTTTATAAAGGAACAGTTTGCAACATTAAGGGGGAAATGGAATATATATATACATATATTAATAAGTATGTTTTCTTCAGTGTGTGTGTTTTTGTTACCATAGAATGAGCTCTTCACGTCTGCATACGGAGCGGCTCCTCTTCAGTCCAAATCTCACCTACAAATTGGACCTCAGTGTCCAAGGAATCATATTGGAGTTGAAGATGCAGTTTTGAATATGGTTCTAATAACACACGCAGAGATAAATAGATTCTCCTGTCGTAGTTAACGTGTTTCAACAGTCACAGCTGATGTGGCTCTAATGAGGTAAAACAGACCTGGAGGAACAAACTCCATTTTCTTTTTGTCCTCTCGAGCATCAGTCACTTCTCAGCCCCCCCCCCCCCCCCCCCCCCCCCTTGTCACTGCGCAGCCAGTCTGCTATTCAAGGCATGTTATTGAGACATGCTAGCAGTGAGTGCGTAAAGACGTCCTGAGTCACCCTGAGAGAGTATTCCTGGACTGACGGGAGCTGCCGGGGCCCACATGGCCTCCATAGACCTCAGACCTCAGACCTCAGACCAGAATGAGAGCAGAGAGTGATTGTAATGCATCCGTGTCTGACAGGAACTGGTCAGTTCAGATCTGGTGTGGGTTTCCCTTAAGTGACTAATGACTGACCGTCTGTAAGAAACATACCGTATGAGGATCTGAACTTTTATTAAAGTATGATGCACATTTACGTCACACCAGCTGTTCCTCAGTTCAAACTTATACCGTCATAAGTGTTTACTAACACCACACAAACGTATTATTACACAGTAATAAGTATTATTATATTTACTTTACTGCCAGATGTAACTAACCACAAATAAGACTTGACACTTCTGTTCAGTAATGATGTAAACTGGAACAACTGGTTAAAGTCGTACCTACATGTATAGAGGGTTGGTAGTTACTTTATTAAAGCAGTTATTTTGAGCAGCATGTTCAGCTCGTGACGCCTCCGTGACTTCCTGTTTACGTAGCTGATTGCTCTTGATCATTTTTTACACCATGTTCAGCCGTAACTTTCTGTTGCCGGGTGAATCCTGGGCTCAGACTTTAAACGGCTGCCTCCGAGTGTCACATCGATTTAACGCCGGGGTCAAACCTTCGCGTCACACACTCGCATTCCCACCCGAGCACGTTGGGTTTGTCCTCCTTTACATAAGCAGCCTTTTCCCTAAATCCTACCCTCTCTTTCCCGGGCCCTGAACTCCTCCCGCGCTCTCATTAAAGCCTGTATTCATGCCCCCCCCCCCCCCCCCCCCCCCCCCCCCAGCTTCTTTAGCGGTCCTTGTCCTGCCTTACCCCCCACGCTCCCTGCTTTCCTCTTTCTCCCTAATTGGTTTGTACACTTCTCCAAAGCGACGGCTCTCGAACACAATGATTTTATGGTGGAGAACAAAAGCGCCAAAGCTCCTAAAAAACAGTGTTTGTTGGAGTGTTTGAACAGGAATTTGCATGTTTTAAGGCCGTGAAGGTGACCAGCTTCAAGTGTGATCACCAACAGTGACCTCATGTCCAACTGAAGATCCTCTCTGGGTTGTAGTTGATGTTTTATTACCTGCTGGGAGGCGGTTGTGACAGTTTCCCTGCAGTAAATGGTTGTAATGAACTGTGAACAGGATTAGGCTTCTAGTAACCGTTATCGCCTTGCCGTTGCTGTGACATTGCAGGAACATTACCAAAGCCGCGTTGGACATTTGTCGTCGGTGGATAAGCACCTCTGTGACGCAGTCATAAGCTAAAGTCATGTGTGCACACATATGCACAGTTTTGAATAGCAGCTTTGTAATCATCATATGACCGTGTGCTCTGTGTAAGCTGGGATTTTAGGGGGTTTTTTCCTCGGGTGCAAGTTTGTTTTTCATCGATCGGCAGCAGAAGAAGAAGAAGAAGGAGAAGAAGAAGGAGAAGAAGAAGGAGAAGGAGACGTTTTTGGGCAGTGGAAAGAGATTCGTTAACATGATCACTCAGGACGCTGATTGGCTGCGACAATCAAACTGGGAGATAATTGAAAGGCGGGAGCTGAAGACTTTCCTCGCTCTCTGCCTGAACTAGCCGCTGTTTAGGAGCAGAGCTGGCCTAGAAACTCAGACAGAAGAAAAGACCCCCCCCCCACTTCCCCTCCTCCCTTCACAAAGCTTTCTCACAACCCCTCTTTCCTCTGCTCCCTCTCTCGCTCCGTCTCCCTCTCACTGACAGCTCCTGGTGGGCTCCTTTTTCTGCTCCCTCGCTCCCTCACATCCGTCCTCTGGGTCTCTGCCTCTCTCTTCTCCCTCTGAGGCTTCCTATCCCCGACGGACTCTTTGAACACTTAACTTCACAGTAAACTCTTCCTTCTTTTAAACCCCCGCCGCCATCCAGCCCCCTTGGAGTCTTCATCCGATTAACCGCCTCGGCTCTGACACCCCAAACCCACATCAGACGGACCCTTTGCTCCAGAGGAGTCCTTGTTCTCCCACCAATGCACTCTGTCTGCAGGAGTCGTGCTCAGCGGAGCGTGTGTGTGTGTGTGTGTGTGTGTGTGTGTGTGTGTGTGTGTGTGTGTGTGTGTGTGTGTGTGTGTGTGTGTGTGTGTGTGTGTGTGTGTGTGTGTGTGTGTGTGTGTGTGTGTGTGTGTGCTCTATAGGCTTCTCCGCCAGACGCGTATTTGGCACTGAAGCTTGCTCGTGGGCTTTGAGGAGCGGCTGCTCTGTGAACCGGCAGCACAACACTCTCTAGACTCCACAGCTACCAATAGTCACGCTTCATTGCCGCAGGAACTGCATTCTCTATGGATTCTGGACGTTCAATCGAGCCACCGGTAGTTCCTGAGATTCTCTAAGTCAAGGGGACCCGTTGTCCGGTGGACTTTGAGTCAAGTGGACTTTGTTTGGGGGACGCGTCCTGAGTGATGACTTCTTCCTCTCTCCCGCTGGCTGTGGTCGTCTCCCGAGGGACACGCAAACAGACAGACGGACCGAACGAGAATCTCTGATTCAGGCCGCTCGCGCATGCTCCTCCCCGCCATGGAGGTCATCCTCAACCTGGTAACCGCCGACGCCGCCGACGCCGCCGACGCCGCTGACGCCGCTCCACTTCCTGCTCCCGCCACCGTGAGTCTCCACCTGCTCTTCACTCCTGTTTTGACTCGCTTTATTCACTTCCTCAAAGACTCAAGCTACTGTCATGAATCCAGCACACGTATGTCATGTGACTGCTCACCTGTTGGGTGTTCTGTGTTTTGGAGCTAAAGAAGGTCTTGAGAGCATTAAAGGTGTTTCAGAACTTGGGAGCCACGAAATGTGGCAGGAGACCAATCTCTTGGTGGTTGAAACCATACGGATGTAAAGTCTTTGTTGTGATAGAGGAGACTGTTTCCCTCCAGACCTGCACTCTCAGCCGATGTGTTTCTTTTATTTCGGATGTGAAAACGAAGGGCTTTTCACACCCTCTGCATTCCTTAGGAAATGCACTGGCAGGCATTGTGTGTGTGTGTGTGTGTGTGTGTGTGTGTGTGTGTGTGTGTGTGTGTGTGTGTGTGTGTGTGTGTGTGTCGTGTATGATCAGTAGTTTGTGTTGTGCTTTGTGTTAATTCGTGGGTGAATGTGTTGAGTAAACTGCCATCACATGGAGTTGTGTCATTATTTTCCATATCTGGTGAATGGGGCTCGTTGGACTCCTTCAGGGGAAACATTCACAGTCTTTTGTTTGACTTTCAGCGCTGCTTAGTTTAACGCGCCTGTGTGGGAACTGAAAACATGAGGAAATGAGAAGGGGTCTGCAGGACAGGAGGATATTTGTCACATGCACTTCACTTCGCTCTACCACACGCATCATGAACCGATCTGTTTTTATCTGTTTGATAAAAGACATCACCATCGCTACGTAATGCCAATTTCTGCTATGACAACGGCTTTCTGATTGACTGCAGGGTTAAAGATCGAAGCGACTAATCGGGAGTGTGAAGTTCAGTCCGTCGGATGATTGGCTTCGATGCCTCCCGAGTGATAAGGTCAGAGAGATACGCGAGGCACAAATGCAGAGAGGACGGCTGTGACGTGTAAAATGACTGTCTGCAGGTGGATGGGTCACAGACGTTACTCGGGCGCAGCGCTAAGCGTACGCCTCCCGACCCCGGTTCTAGCGTCCGCCATGGATCCGAGGTCCCGTCGCTCGAGGATATTGCACTCTGTAGATAAGCGAGGTTGGAGAAGCAGCTCACCCAGCCGGCCGATGTGCTCGACCTCCTCCTGTACTTCAGAGAAGGCTGTGAGAGGAGAGGTGTAGAGCAGATCTCCCAGAGAGAATCCTCCAGCTGTAGTGTTGCTCTCGCATCTTCGGCACAAGAAACACGAGCTGACGTCACAGGAATGCGAGGCGTGACGACCAACAAGGTACTGCACTTTTGCACATTTGCACATACAAATTGACCGTTTGTGTAAAAGAAAATAGTGTAACTCGACCAAAAACAGTTTGTATTCAAAACAATCTCAGGTCAGCTCAACTCAGTGGTTTATGCCTGCCGTGTTTACGCTGAACACTGTATTAAAGAGCATTATGTAAGCTGTAAGTCTTCAACAGGGGGGTGTTTGTTTCACTCTTAAACATGTGGTGTAGAATTCTTCGTCTTCTAACATTAAGCAGCAGTCAAGGATAGAAACGGGGTTCGCCCTGAACATTTACTGAACCTGAACTCAGCCGATCTAACAGCAAACTTAAAGGAGGCGTACACAATGAAAGGAAGGAGAACTGATGAGTCTTCTGACGGCATCAGCCCACTTTCTGCTCTCTGACCTGCGGGTGGTGGAGATGGGGCAGCACCAGATGTTCCGGTCGCGTGCATCTAATTATGCCCGATGCGTATCTGACGACGTCGACCCCGTAAAGCTTCCTGACTGCCTGCTTGTGTGAGACGTGTGGGCCGCAGCTCTGAGTGGTCGGGTCTGGCTTTTCCCAGGCCCAACAGGTGGATCCAGGGTGAGTCAGGGCTCCAACTAGCTGTACTGGGATCAGAGGCTGTTGCGCAGACCAGGCTTCTTTCGGACAGGGGTGGGGTGAGAACAGACTCCTTCCTGTGTGGAGTAGGTTCTTCTTTGTTGTCCTTTCTACTGATAAAGTCTAATCAGATTAGGGTCAGCCCCCCCCCCCCCCTCATTAGGCTACACCGGCTCCAGTGATGCAGTGCCTGTCGCTTCTTGCTCCAGTGGCTCAGCTCGGCTCTGTTAACGCTGGCAAATTAGCCTAATCCTTCAGCTCGCCATCTTTAATTACGTGCACGATTAGCCGCGGAAAAACTCCACCGTTTGGGGAGGACACTGATCAGGCAGGCGGTGTGTTCGCTCTCCTATCTGAGGCGTCAGAGCGCCGGGGATGACCGGCAGCATACAGAGTGAGATCATAAGTGGTCAGTCAGCGGTCATAAAGAAGGTGAGCCGTGAAACGGGACACGCCCTCGTAAAACCACGTGACGGAGCAGCTGAGCGGGTCCCCCGCTGAGAGGATGTGTTAGTGATCAGTGAGAGGCCGGTGATTCGGTGCCAGTGTTCACAGATCACTTCTTCTTATCACGACGTCTCGGAGCTCTATCTGCTCTGTGTCGCAGGCTGTGCTCCGGTCCAAAGGCTCCTGCCGACTCGTCCTTTGCCCTCTTTATCTACCGTATGCGTTTTAAATTATTCAGATAACGGAGTCATCTGTAAGACCACAGCAGACTGTGGAGTGTTCATATGGATGAAACCAGCACTTCATTCATGCCCCCCCCCCCCCCCCATGAAGCTATTAATACTGTTTTGTTTATAGACGGGAGCAGACCAGGTGCCGCCGTGAAACGTCGCCTCGTGGTTCTTTCTCTCGGGCTGATCTAGTTCTGTGATTCACTCGGCTGCCCGTCAAGAGGGTTTGATCGAGTGTGGACTCACAGCGCACTCATCAGCTGTTGGCTTGATTGACTCGTGGTTTTCTCCTGTGAAACGCTGTCGTACGGTGATCAGAGTGATGCAAAAACAGTTCATGTTCTTAAGACTGAACAACCTAAAAACAATGTAGACGTTTTCCCTCCACTCAAAGGAATGTGTGTGTGTGTGTGTGTGTGTGTGTGTGTGTGTGTGTGTGTGTGTGTGTGTGTGTGTGTGTGTGTGTGTGTGTGTGTGTGTGTGTGTGTGTGTGTGTGTGTGTTGATTAAAGGATAACTCTTCACACATTGACTGATTGTCACCTTCTCTTTGATCATTTAATGAATCATTTAATGAATCATTTAATGAATGATTCTTCAACATATTGTAAAACAAGCTTCCTCTCTTGGTGCCTGTGTGAGATGCATGGAGTAAACATTGTAACATGTACTTCTTATGGAGGAGAAATACTCTAAGTACAACTGTACTTCATTGTGCTGAAGTGCAGTACTCGTGTATTACTGTAGTCGTGGTAGTGACGGACAGCAGCGGTATGTAACGCTGCTGGTCTCTCAGTGAACCAGTGAACGGGAAGAGGATCGCTATTTGTGCTCCCGGGTGACGATGATTGACGGCTGCCCGCCGCGCGGCTCAGAGGGTGACGTCACCCCTCAGCTGTGAGGGGAGGAGGAAGGTGGGCGGGGCTTCGAGCTCTGCCCGGCTCGCGGAGCTTTCAGGTGCGCTTCAACTTTCACAACAGAGCCCGGAGAGCTGGAGCCACGGCAGCCCGGCGGAAACCCCCCCGAGGACCCGGAGCGGGTTTCAATTTAATTTAATCATCTGTTGAACTTCAACAAAGCGCGAGGACACCGGATGAAAACACGCTGCTAGTCTTCAGTTTGAGGGGAACATGCACTGGGAACAGTTCCTCCGTTTGACCAATGGAAAGGTGAGCGGCTTTTAGCGCGTGGACTTATTTAAATAATATAAAAATAAAAAGCAGAGCTGGCTCATCTGTGTTCACTTCCTACTGTCCGTCAGAGGGAACCTTTAACGTGGAGCTTTGCTCTGTGGTTGTGTCATCCGGTAGTCATGCAGGTGAGCCTCTGCTGTGTTTTGACCTGTTATGGTAATAAGGTGAAGGTGAATGTCTCTCCTGGTCCTTCATGGCTTTGTATTTAGTATTGTGTGTGGGTGGCTCGTGAGCCCCACGGTGTGCTGTGAAGTTCAGCTGCTTGTTTTGTGTACATGAGTACCTGATGCATCAGGAGCTCCAGTGTCTCCTCCTCAGAGGCAGAGTTCAGTTAGATTTAGAAAACCTTGTTTAGTTTCTTTGTTTTTTACACAAATGCTCTGTGCTCAGTGTCGGAACAACCGGACAAACATTCTCAATGTGTGAAACGACTGTGAACAAAAGTCTGATATGCTGTCAGTCTTGTCCTTTACCGTCGCTCCCTGAACAAATAGAGGTAGAGATTAGGCTCCTGTCTGCTGTGGATTCACACTTATTGACGAGTGTTGAGTTTCGTATGGATGTTTCTCTTTCCACTTTCTTTTCTGTGTAAATGAAGTTTAAAAATGACATCTTCCTCTTCAGAGAAGCTGACCGTGAGTGGCCTTTTCAAGCGACTCATTAGCCTCCCTTTTTGGCGACGGGCTGCAGAAGCCTTTTTTTTTGCCGCCTGTCAGCAAAATGACATCCTCAATATGCGGCTCACACTTTTCCTTCCCTTTTTTATCCCCCCCCCCCCCCCGTCTCTCTCAGATCGACCGGCTGGAGGTGAGCGGGCTCGGCCAGACGCCCCTGGCTGTGTCCTGCGGGGCGGACGGCTCGTTCCCGGGAGGCGAGGACGCCACCCCCGACCCTCAGCGCACGAAGCAGGCGATCGCTCAGCTGCAGCAGAAAATCCTCAAGCTCACCGAGCAGATCAAGATCGAGCAGACGGCGAGGGACGACAACGTGGCCGAGTACCTCAAGCTGGCCAACAATGCCGACAAGCAGCAAAGCACACGCATCAAACAGGTGAGGAGAGGAGCCGTGTGTTAAGGAGAGACGGAATCTAGTCTGGGGTTCTATTTGTAACGGGCTTATGTGACAGTCAGTGCATTAACACGGAACCTGATTCGCGTTGTTTGAGTATTACATGTATTACAGTGGAGTGGGTTATTGCAGTGTAACGCTTCTTCCCCTCACTAATCAAAACCCGTTCTGTGGCCGTCAGGTTTTCGAGAAGAAGAACCAGAAGTCGGCGCAGAGCATCCAGCAGCTGCAGAGGAAGCTGGAGCACTACCACCGGAAGCTGCGGGAGGTGGAGCACAACGGGATCCCGCGCCAGCCCAAGGATGTCCTGCGGGACATGCAGCAGGGCCTGAAGGACGTCGGAGCCAAAGTCACCGGCTTCAGCGAAGGCGTGGTGGACAGCGTGAAGGGAGGCCTCTCCAGCATCTCCCAGGCCACCCACTCCGCCGCCGGGGCCGTCGTCTCCAAGCCCCGGGAGATCGCGTCGCTGATTCGCAACAAATTCGGCAGCGCCGACAACATCCCGTCGCTCAAAGACTCTCTGGACGACCCCTCGGTGGAGGAAGGCGTGACGGGGGCCGGCGTACGTTCGCTGGGCGGCGCCGGGCACCACCTCCAGCCGAGTCCCAGGTACGGCAGCGAGGACGACTGCTCCAGCGCCACGTCGGGCTCGGCCGGGGCCAACAGCACCACGGGGGCCCCCGGAGGTCCCCCGAGTTCCAGGGGCAACACGCTGGAGAGGAGCCAGAGCTCCGGCCTGGACATGCTGCTGCAGGAGGTGCAGGAGCTGAGGGAGGGCCAGGCGAGGCTGGAGGAGAACCTCGACAGTTTGAAGAGCCACTATCAGAGAGACTACACGGTTGTTATGCAAGCACTGCAGGAGGAGCGCTTCAGGTACGTAGAGAGTGTCATACGCTCCTAAAGCACTTTCTGTTTGGTCCTCTAACAATCTAAACGTGTGTGATCACAAAGAACAACTCTCCTGAGCTGTTCTATCAAAGCTGTAGATAAAAACAAGACCTGGACCTGGACCTCCTCTACACAAAGCAGAGAGGTGCTGCTCTTGTACTCCACCATTGTCATGTGCATTATGCAGATTTTGAGTGTTAGTCTCATTATCTTCTACGTGTCCCGCATTAACACGTCACTAGCTTCTGTCTAAAGGGACGGACACAGCTGCACAGCTCCTCCCACTGCTTTGATCTTTAACATCTCTGCTGTTATCAGACGTCTCTGTGCAGCTCTTGTTTGGGGTTTGTCTGTGGGCAGTTGGCTTTTAAAAACAGCACACACACACACACACACACACACTCACATTCCTCCAGAATGTCCTGACAAGAGGGCACCGAGATAAAGAGGGCAGGACAATGGAGGAGGAGGGGGGGGGTGAGCAAAAGGAACACAAGCATTTTTCTCCCTAAAATGTCCATCTGAGTCCAGAGACGTCTGTGTTTTGTCCTCTAAGACCAAAATAATGTGGACCAGAACAGAAGGACCACTGAGGAGCTTTCTTCAGCCGTCCTCCTGAGATCATTCATAAACCGTCATGTGACGTCACTGAATACTGAATCCATCGTTTCCATTCCTGAGAACAGACTAAAATACGACCTGAAATATTCAGTAAAATCTGTTGAAAAGGAAACAAAGTGAGACAAACACACATGGGTTTAGTCTAAAGTCTATTCTTGTCCTCGGCCGTCCATCCTGCCAAAACAAACATTAGTAGAGGCCGCTCTCCTCCTGCTGGCCGCCTCCCACCGGCCTCTCTCACTCCGCTGACTCTCTCTCTGATTGGCCGGTTGGATCGGCAGATGAGTAAGCGCTCTCTAATCTCGTCAGGAGCGAGTCACCCGTTCAGTCGGGAGCCGTGTGGTCAGACGCCCTCAGGGTCTGTTTCTGCTGCTTCCTGATCTTTGTCTAAGCTAATTATGCCACCAACTCTCACGTGTGTGTGTGTGTGTGTGTGTGTGTGTGTGTGTGTGTGTGTGTGTGTGTGTGTGTGTGTGTGTGTGTGTGTGTGTGTGTGTGTGTTCAGGTGTGAACGCCTGGAGGAGCAGCTGAACGACTTGACAGAACTCCACCAGAACGAGATCCTCAACCTGAAGCAGGAGCTGGCCAGCATGGAGGAGAAGATCGCCTACCAGTCCTACGAGAGAGCCCGAGACATACAGGTCTGTCCTCCGGGCCGACGTCCACAAGCACGAGTCACAGATACATCAATGGCTCCCAAAAATCACTTCAGTCCACATCACTGTCATTTAAATCTTCTGCTTCAAAAACCAGTCTGCCGTTCAAAATGGAGAGTCGATGAGAACGTTTAGAGGGTGAAGAGAGAGAGAGCTCAATTAAGTGGTTCTGGTCCTCTGAGCTGCTGAGTCACTGAAAGCTGTTAATTCCTGATGAACACACACACACACACACACACACAAGTGACTGCATTACAATTCATACGGAGACGGCAATGCGCCAACATTTTACACTTCGTCTTCTGACATTTTACTGACGCAAAAAGACGCAAAACACAGAGTTTAGTGAAACGTGTGGTCTGTGTCTGTGTGGTAGTTTTTATTTCAAAGTGTCAGAAGTCTATTTTCTTCCATGATGTCACTTTATGACGGTGGTGTTGTCACTACTCTACCTCTACCTGTAGTTGTCTGTCTCTCATCGTTCTGTAGTAGAGTCCATTTGGAGGTCCTGTGAGGACGAGTGTTAAAGAGAGCTTATAGCCTTAGTCTTTATTTTGCTTTTTTAAGTAGTGCTAAGCTAATTAGGTCTGCTCAGACTAGACGTCACGTTCAAGGTAGTCTCACACACACACACACCCTCCAGCAGCTACAGGCATGATCTCATTTGTCTATATTGACACTGTAAACAGGAAGATGAGACGGAGAATCCAGTCTGTCCGTCGTCCGTTCTGTTTTCTTCTAAACAGGAGCGTTTCCTCGTCATTGACTCACATCACTCCCGTCCTTTCCTGTCGTCCATCAGGGCTCAGGGTCTGTGTGTTTTTAGTTTGTGTGTCTGCCTGCGTGAAGTCTCTTTACAGTCTCAAGTCGCCCCTTGGCTGCAGTTCTTGTCCCTGGAAGCAGGGGGGCGGTAGAGGTCTATGAAATATACACCTGTGAACAGACGTTCATTCTGCAGTCCAGTCCAGTGAAGTGTCTCTGAGCGTGTTGTGGGTTTACTTCCCTCGTCTCTAAGGTGCCTTTGCTGACAGATTGTCCTTGTGTCCGTCCTCTGCAGGAGGCGCTGGAGGCGTGTCAGACCCGGATCTCTAAGATGGAGCTCCAGCAGCAGCAGCAGCAGGTCGTCCAGTTGGAGGGGCTGGAAAACGCCACGGCCCGGACCCTCCTGGGAAAACTCATCAACGTGCTGCTCGCCCTCATGGCCGTCCTGCTGGTCTTCGTCTCCACCGTGGCCAACTGCGTCGTCCCGCTGATGAGGACGCGCTCGCGCACGCTCTCCACCCTGCTCCTCATCCTCCTGCTGGCCTTCCTGTGGAGGAACTGGGACGCCCTGTCGGGGTTCACGCACCGCGCCCTGCAGCCCCCGGGATGACCGGGTCCTGAAAGAGCCAGCAACGCGTTGCTTTTATTCGACGCCCGGTGATGCAACTGTAGCTGCGATCGCGCAGGAAGTGTGAAGAACGCGGTCGCCGCCGCGCACAGAACACTCGGGCCGAGCACATTCGGACACGGCATCGAGCCGAAGCGGAAGAGGCGGAGCTAAGTGGAGAACACTCGTGGTCGTCTTTTAGGAAGGACGAGACTGTTTACATTTGTGAAGATGAACTCCTGCGTCGCTGTCCTCAGAATACAGCATCGCACTGTTTTTAAATCCTAGACTTTAATCCGTTTAATGTAATTATCTCTAATAATATGATGTTTTATTTTATTCAGTACCATGTAGCATTACGCTCCTCTCTCTCTCTACATGACGGGAGCGTAAGTCAGGGAACTGGGCTGGCGATTTGCTCCAAAGGCCCGGTCCACTTGTAGAGACGTGCGGATGTGATGAGTGCTTGATTGCCTTGAGGAAGGGAACTCTTTCCCGGCTGTGATTGGTAGATTTGAACCACGGCTGAAACCCTTCCTGGGAGTTGCTCCTTTCTTTCTTGCTGTGATGAACATGTGTTCATACAGAACACTTTTGAAGGACCGACCAGAACCTCTGAGAACCTCTGAGAGCCGGAGACGTTTTGTGCTTCCTGACCGTTTCTAATCTACGTTTTACTTATTTCCTTTTTTCTTTGTTTTTAATATTAAAACAAGAAAATCTGTTTCTTTATGGAGATTTATAACGGAAACACAAAGACAGAATGAGCTGCTCACCGTACAGCCGGCACATAAACACACAGAACATCTGGCCGTCGTTAGGCGAATACGATGCTGCTGCTTCTTTAAGAAAGATGACACAGGAACAGCCTTGTGTTTAAACACAACCTTTGTCCAGGTGAAATCGATTTGCCAGGATAATTGTCTCCCACTATCCGCCATATTTGATGCGATCAGGTCAGAAGGAGAGAGACCTCCGGTGCTTCTCCAGCTCCATCTCCACTGGAACAGGAACGCTGCTGCTTTATATCCACAGGGCGAGTCGTCCCCGCTGCCATGTCAGTCATCCCTCCGTGTCATCTCCTCCAGCCGTCTCTCACCGGTGATCAGCCGGTGCCAAACCTTCGTCTACCGGAGGACCCCTGGGCCTCCAAAGGGTCCGAGCTGAGGAGGAGGAGGAGGAGGAGGAGGCTCAGCGGGCGTCGCTTCTGTTCAGATCATGTGGTGAATGTCTCGCCTGAATGTCAAGGATTGGAGAATCTGAGCCCAGATCTTCAGACATGTGTTCCTCGGCTCCCGTCTTTCTCTTCTACTCTCTCTTTCTCTCATCAAGGACACAACAACGTGTTGAATAGTTCATTTCACGCCGAGGAGCTGATTTCCTAACAGATAGCGAGATCATTTTTTTGAACTGTACGGCTGCACTTTAGCACACGGTAGACGACACACGAGTCGGACTGCGGCTGTGAGGATCCTCTCGATGGAGACGCTCAGAGGCCGTCACTGTTCGGACGGAAGGCCTCGGAGGGATCCGAGGAGCGGACTCGGGTCGGGATCGTCCTCGTCTGGAGATGAAAACCCACGGAGAGGAACTCAAAACCTCGATTAACTCGATTCCTCTCGAGTCGAAACGTGCAATTTTAAAGCGGTAGATTCCATCGATCTGACTCGCTGTGAGAGTGAGCTGACCTTTGCCCTCGCAGTAACCCCTCATGATGTCGGGGTTGTGTGCTGAACCACTCCAGTGCCTTCTGATGTCCTTTTGTAAGTGTGAAATAAATAAATAAATAAAGTGCATTCCCGAACTAACTCGCGAGTCATCGCTATTTCTTAAAAGTAACGTGTTATAATTCATGTTTCTGTTGTTGTTGTTGTTGTTGTTGTTGTTGTTGTTGTTGTTGTTGTTGTTGGGGGGGGGGGTGCTTGTCTGCTTGAGGGCGTTCATTACTGCAGGATGGGATGATGCTACACATTACAGCTCTAAAAGTGTCCACTCTTGCAGGTTCGTCATGTAGCCACTAGGTGGAGATATCGTTCCTTGTCTGCCCCTTGTGCCCCCCCCCCCCATGTCTGTGAGAGGCCTCGTTGACTGTGAATGGTCCTCCATAGGAGGGAGGTGGAGGTCTGAACAGCAGGAGGTGTTGCACCTTATCAGGAAGGAAACAGGTTGGGTGGGAGGCCTCTTTAACCGCAGCCTTACTGCCAACAGGCAGAGTGGTGGGCCAGCAGGGACAATGTTTTCATTACACACTCCGGAGAGACCACGTCCCCCCTACACACACACACACACACACCACACACACACACACACACATACACATACACATACACATACACACACACACACACACACACACATTTAGATTAATTCCGTTGAACGCCGCTTGATTGAGCAGCACCAAACCGCAGCGCTCGGTCGCACCTCGCCCGGTGATATCTGATGCTGACAGCTTTGGCCCCGCACCGAGCCTTATCCCCGCAGGACCTCGTGTGCGCGCTTCCCAACCGCGCGCGCACGGTGTCGAGGCCGGATTGTGGCTCGTTCAGTGTGCTGGGGGGGGGGGGAGTGATGGAGGGGGTCATTATGTTGCACTTTATCAGAGCGCGTTCCTCCTCTCCTGTACACCGCCAGATTTTGATGCGCGTGGCTGTGCGCCAAGGTAAACACGGGGCGCGCTCATCTGCCCCGCTGAGAGCTGCGAGTGGTGGCGGAGAGGAGAGAGTTCATCCCCGCAGAGGAGTCCACAGCAAATAGGCGCAATCGATTGCGCACGATTTAGCTTCGACTTTAATTACTGCGCGTGTTCAGAGATAACACTTCACGGGCTGATTTATGCGGTGTCTGACACATCTGCGCTCATTCGCTTCTATTCCTAGACGTGAGCATATGCACACTTCATCCAGAGACCAAAAAAAATTGCTAAATATTCTTGCATTTCTGAGTGTGTGTGTGTGTGTGTGTGTGTGTGTGTGTGTGTGTGTGTGTGTGTGTGTGTGTGGGAGGTGGGGGGGCGGGGTGCGCATGTGTTGCGCTTGAATATTTATGAGGTAAAGAGCGCAAGAAAGCTGCGTTGGATGGATTTGAATGTCAAAAACCGGAAAGGTGCGCTGATGTGCCCATCTGGTAGCACTTTCACGCTGCTTACCGAGCCGTATGTGCCCAAAACGGAGCCCTCCGGATCTGCAGAACTAATCTGGGAGCCGAGGGATGAGGAGCTGCAGGAGGTGGGACGGTGACCCGTCATTAACCCCGAAGACGAGCGGAACCACGCTGTGTGTGTGTGTGTGTGTGTGTGTGTGTGTGTGTGTGTGTGTGTGTGTGTGTGTGTGTGTGTGTGTGTGTGTGTGGGGGGGGGGGTTCATCAAGTGGCCCATCTTGAAAGAAACAGCGGCTACATGGTCATTACGACTTCAGAGGATGAGCTCACATTGTAACATACATAAGTTCATATTAAGTAGTAAATATTAGACCCATAATATTTGATCTTGTGGATCAGAATGAAAAAAGTGTCATTCAGGTCAGATTATCTCTAATCAGAGATACATATAATAATTGTATTAAGGTGGCATTGAGACTTGTCCCCACTGCTCACAGTAGAGTCCACATTTGACTTAAATATATACTTTAATAGTTATTTATTCATGAATACATTTTTTAATAAACCGGCAAAAAAACATAATTACAACAAGTTTGATCAGCTCTGTGAAGGCGTGACAATGTGCAGGAACTGCGCGTCAACAAATCAACAAATGCCTCTTTCATCTCTATTGTTTAAAGACCTTTTAAAATATATATTTATATATATATATATATATATATATATATATATATATATATATATATATATATATATATATATATATATATATATATATATATATATATATATATATATATATATATATCTCATCGAGGTGTATTGTGGCTCTGGTGCGCCTCGGGAGAGAGGCTGCTGAGCTGCGCGGTGGGAAGAGAGGGACAGGGGAGGCAGCCTGAAGAGGAAGCACGACTCGCTTATCGCGTCATTCTGGTCCAGGCGTTGAGCAGGAAGCAGCCTTTCCTCTCGGATTGTCGCAGTAGGAACAAACAACACAATTTTGTCTTTGCTCAATGCACCCCTCGGCACAGAACACGCGGAAGCCGGTCAGAAGGAAAAATGCCTCCTTCGATAGCGATAGCTGCTCTGCTCCTCGGCGCCCTGGCTTTGGAGACGCGCCGGAGTGCCAGCGCGCTGCACGTCCAACAGGCGTTCGCGTCTCCAAATCAGACTAATAACTTCGCGGTGGACCCGGTGTCCAGGAAGGTCTACCTGGCCACCGTCAACACCGTCTACCAGCTGAACGGGACGTTGAGCGTCGAGGTGGAGAAGAGGACCGGCCCGGTGGAGGACAACCTGTTGTGCCACGCGCCGCAGCTGCCCCAGGCTCCGTGCGAGCATCCCAAATCCCTCACGGACAACCACAACAAGCTCCTGGAGCTGGACCGGGAGCAAGGGGTCGTGGTGGTGTGCGGGTCCGTGTACCAGGGCTTCTGCGAGCTCCGAAAGATGGAGAATATTTCGGAGATAGCGGTGGAGTTCCCGCACCAGGGCGAGAAGACGGTCTTCCCCAGCATGCTCAACATCGCCGCCAATCACCCGAACGCGTCCACGGTGGGGCTCATCTTCAGGAGCCACGGGGGGAACACCCGGCTCCTCGTCGGGGCCACTTACACAGGGGCCGGCACCCAGTTCTTCCCCAAGAACCACAGCAAGGAGGACCTGCGCTTTGAAAACACGCCGGAGATCGCGATCCGCTCCTTGAACATCAAGGATCTATCCCGACTGTTCACCTATGACATTAACCCTTCAGAGGACAACGTGTTCAAGATCAAACAAGACGTGAAGACCAAAAACAAGCTGAACTTCGTCCACGCGTTCATGCAGAAGACTTATTCCTACATCGCCTTCAACAACGACGCGAAAATGGGTCACAAGGAGAGCCAGCCCAACAGCATCCTCGCCCGGATCTGTCTGGACACCGAGAACCCCCGAAAGCCCAGCGGGCCGGAGAGCAGGAAGCTCACGGAGTCCTACATCCAGATGCCGCTGCAGTGTGGATTTAACGGGAACATTTACAACCGGCTGCTGTCCGTTTACCCCGCGGAGATCCACGCGGACGACGGGCGGAGCGCGGAGCCGTACCTGTTCGGAGTGTTCACCAAGGCGGACAGAAAGTCCGCGCTGTGCGCGTTCAAGTTTGGAGACATCGACGAGGAGATCCGACAGGGCCGCCGCAGCTGCTCCAACTCTCCCAGCAGCGACGTCCAGGTGCTGGACAGCGTCATCCAGGGCTCCGGGGCGGCCTGCATCCAGAAGGGGAACCTGGTGGTAAGAAGCTCACTGATCTCTTTAACGCAGAGATATTATATATATTTGTCTTCACGTGGTCGTGTTGTGTAAAAATGATCTTTTTATCAAGAGACATTAGATATAAAAGTCTAATTTGACAGAAACAATTAAGTAATCGACTAATTGAGGCGATCTGTCTGTTTGAGTCTGTCAGTATCTTGATGATGCAGAATAAGTGACATTTTATTAACACTTTATTCTCTCCACTCTTTGTTATTTTATGATTTATTTTAGGTTTTGATTTCATATTATGCATTATTGTGTAAACGTTTCCTCATTGGAGCCTGGAGGTGATTTGAAGTGTGGAGCTTGAGTGTAATTATGAACCATAATAAGCATACAACAGTTCTCCTCCTCCTCCTCCTTCATGGAGATCATTACACGAGTCGTGATCGACACGGTCCAACATGGACACACTCATGACTGCTGAATCTCTGCCAGCTCCCAGTCCTCCTCCTCCGGCCCGAGGCTCATGACTCGGGGAGAGGATCTCCCGGTTCACGGGTGGAGGTCACGCTAGCTGCAGAGATGCTCCCGAGCCGCGCTGGGGGTTATGGGAAGGGTGAAAGCAACCCTCGCATCCAGCAGCTAAGGGCCAAAAGACTCCTTTGTTTCCCAGTTAACCCTCAGACGTGTCTCCTTCTTTCTTTTTCCACGGAGTGTGTGCTGGTGACTATAAGCGGACCACAATATTAGTGAATAAAAGGCTGTCTTTGTAGTGAACACATGGCTGAATGTTATCTTGTCTCCTCCACTCGCATACCAAACAGAACATTCGCCCTGAAGGAGACTCTGTCTTTATGTTGAGCGGCGTCTGACGCCGTGCACCGTGTCACGGGAACGCCGTCACAATTCCATCTTTTTCCACTGTGGTCGTTCTGACAGACGGAGCTGAGGTCGGGGGGGGGGGGGGGGGGGGGTGTCGTGGGACCGCTGCGCCGTCAGGTCAGGAAGTCGCCCTCCGCTCCGGCACTGCCTTGTCGGCTGTGGCCCCGGGGCCACTTCTCCCGTGACCGGCTTTTCTGAACACTATCTCAATTGGCCCACAGGCCGTCTGGAAATAGAAACAGCTCAGTTCACAGTGGTGGTGGTGGAGGGGACCGCTTCAGTCTCCTCCTCTGGCTGTAGTGTTTGTCAGTTACTGTGTGAACTTATCTTTGTCTTCACCACAATCAACACGAATTACAAATAAGATGATATAAGAAACGGTGAAGAAACGTACTGTGAGAGCTCGGAGTTCAGATACGAGATCAAAAACAAGACAGATGTGCAAACTCAGCGAGACTACAGTAACGAGAGTCGTTCTTAAGTTTCACAGTTATGTTGCCACGGCCGCTGAAATGTGATCTTTTTGTGTTTGTAGTCGACAGTCTGAAGGCCGGCACTGAGGGAAAGCCAGACACAATTTATGATAAGAGACACAAGGCCGTGAGCAGAAGGGCCCGTGGGAACCGGCTCTACAAATATCCACTCTGCTTAATTCTTTCTCTGCTTCTTTTTCTTCGCCTTCGCCTTTTTGCACGCTCTGAAATATTCAGAGAATTCCCAACAGATCGCGGCGCTCGTCGAAGCATGGCACTAATGTTTTATCGCTGCCTGCTGAGGATTTGACAAAAGCAGAGTCTTATGAGTGTTGAAGACCCTTGTAAGCCCCTTTCAAGTATTCTGAGATGTCTAAAAAGTGATGTGGGGGAATGAGCGGCACCGTTGTGATCGCTGCTATCAGCTCTTGTTTTCCACTTTGCTTTCATCATGCGGCGCTCTGTTCTCTAATCTGCGTGTGCGCTTCCAGACGCCAGCTAACGAGCGTTGATCTCGCTCTCCTCTCGTCTGTGCTGTAGTTGCAGCCCGAGCAGCTGGACTGCGGTGCGGCCCACCTGCAGCACCCTCTGGCCCTGCGGAGGTCCCTGAGGGCCCTTCCTCTGGTGGAGTACACGGGTCTCACTTCAGTGTCTGTGGACAACGTACACAACCACACCGTGGTGTTTCTGGGAACCAGCAATGGACGACTTCGTAAGGTGAGACACACGAGAGAGAGCAGGATCTCACACACACACACACACACACACACACACACACACACACACACACACACACACAAACACACTAACTGGAGTGGGGCCAAGTCATTGTTTCGCAAAGTCACAAGTACGTCTTAAGTCTTTGCCCTCAAGTCCCGAGTCATGACTCAAGTTAAGCTAGGAGAATCAAGATGAGCCAAGTCCAAGTCAATAGTGACAAGTCCCAAGTCCTAAACTTTGAGTTTCGGGTCTTAAAGAAGTCAGACTTCTTAGTCTTTGTTAGTGAACATCCTTGATATCATGTTTCCCATCTTTCCCAATGGTTAATGGTTCTCTGTTGTAACTCGACGCTGTGGGATCGGTTCAAACCAAGTCGTTCTGGAGCGACGTGTTGTCCTGCAGAGGATGAATTAACATTAACGTTAGTTGATTCAGGAAATGACTTGATTTGTGGCACACTCTTTGAATGAGGGAGGAGGAAGCTAAGTCACGAGCACGGCGTTAAAGTCCAATCTCTTTTGATTTCATTAAGAGTCTAAAGTCATCACATTTGTGACTAGAGTGTGACTCAGGTCCAGTCACGTGACTCCAGTCTACGAGGTCTTCCTCCGTGGGTGAGCGGTCTGAACACAGCTGCAGCAGACGGCCTGACAGAAGTCAGTGTTGTTTTAATGTGAAGGAGCCTGTAACAGTGGAGCTGCTCTAATGTGGCCGCTGAGTCTTTCAGCAAACCAAACGTAGGTGTACGATGAAGGAATGTCTGCTTTCATCTCGTAGGTTCTCAGCCCCGTCACCCCCCCACTCATCCATGACCCATCACGGCCCATTAAGTAGTCCCAATCATGTGCTCCACTGGTCCTCAGACCTGGTTATTGTCTGAGAGATCACCAGAACGCCGTTTAACAAGAGCGGCTGACGAAGTATGACTCCATGTGTTGGTCTGCTTCCTCAGCATCTGCAGAGGTTCATGGGAAAAACACGGATCCCGTTCAATTAAGGGCATTCCTTAATTCTGTCTCAACAACATTCCTGGTCACCGCTGACCGAGCTGAGCTGACCGAGCTGAGCTGAGCTGAGCCGAGCTGAGCTGAGCCTGCGAGTAAAACTTAAACTCACTCCAAGAGCCGTCTGCTCCTGTGGTTTTACATTAGGCTGCTACCTTCTACATTAACACCAGTGAGCTGGAGGCGTGTTCCTCCCCAGCTGAGCATGCACTTATAGTTCCTGTATGCTTCATATCAGATGCACAACACTGTGTGTGTGTGTGTGTGTGTGTGTCTGTTTGTGTGTCTGTTTGCTTGATTGCAGGCTTGACTGTGTTTTTCGGTGTTTGACTTTGTCTGTAGGCCAGTGTGAGTGGTTTAGTGATTTCATGTGTTTACTCAGAGATGAACGCATACCCTGTGATTATGTGCTATATGTGTGTTCTCTCACAGTGTGTGTGTGTGTGTGTGTGTGTGTGTGTCAGCCTCGTTATATAGGACGCATGGTATTTAGTGTGACCTTGGGTAACAACATACTCTATGCTTTTTAGCTTTATGTGTCTTTTATTGTGTGTGTGTGTGTGTGTGTGTGTGTGTGTGAGCCCTGAGGATAGAGCTGTTTCAGAGGTTAATGGTGCTGTTAGTGTGTGTAATGTGATTCTGACTGTGAGTTTGGCTCAGACTAAACACAGGGGAACAGTGGTTGAGATTAAGTTAGGCCTCTGTTACTGTCTCTGAGAGGCCCTCACTGAAGTCATTTGTAATTACATGCATTTCTTAATGAAGTCTCTCCCTCCCCCATTACGGCTGACTTCCACCTTTGTGTCCCTCGCAGTGACCGTCTATTATCTCACGGTCCATCCTCCACTTCTCTGTCTCCTCTCGAATATGAAAGAACCTTTGATTCATTTCTGCAAACAAACAGACTTCATCTCGTTCTCCCTCTTGTCCTCCCATCTCTTTATTCTCTCTCCTTTACACACACGCACACACACACACACGCACACACACACACACACACACACACACACGCACACACACACGCACACACACACACACACACAGCAGCTGAGCACTCCTTAGTTGAATAGGGCCTTTCATCTCCAGGCAGATAGATAGAGAATGGAGTCAGAGCGACCTGCCAGGGCAGCAGGTGTTTTGTTGGTTGACCTGGTGGAGCACTGGGCCACAGCTCTCCTCACTCCTCCTCCTCCTCCTCCTCCTCCTCCTCCTCGCTGCTCCTATTCTGCTCCCTGTCCAGGTGTGTGGGCTTCTGTTTACCAGCTCCTCACTGTGTCACTCAGCGTATGTGTTTGCAGTCTCTCAGGTGTGGGGTGAAGACATAGCACAGCTGTTTTGCTATCTCCACGGCAGGAGTGTGTGTGTGTGTGTGTGTGTGTGTGTGTGTGTGTGTGTGTGTGTGTGTGTGTAGATGGGTAGGTGGTGTTGTTATAAAAGCGACAGTGATATTTGGAGGTTGAGATAATGCCTCTCGCAGGTTAAGCCAATGGTTTGCTAAGCTTCTGTCTGCTCTGGTTTAACATTAACTAGCAACATCTCAGCCTCAGTGGGTGGTGATAGTTTTGTGTGTGTGTGTGTGTGTGTGTGTGTGTGTGTGTGTGTGTGTGTGTGTGTGTGTGTGTGTGTGTGTGTGTGGTTGTGTGTGTGTGTGTGTGTGTGTGTGTGTGTGTGTGTGTGTGTGTGTGTGTGTGTGGTTGTGTGCTCAGCGGATGGAGAAGTGACGGAACCCGTGCTTGTCACCAGATGCTGGTCAGTTTGCCAGTTCCTCAGGATGTCTCCATTGAAGGGAGCTTTCACTGTCTGCGTGACAGGAAGTCTCACTCGGCACAGTTTGTTTTTGCTACACAGCTCTGTGTGTGTGTGTGTGTGTGTGTGTGTGTGTGTGTGTGTGTGTGTATATGTGTGTGTGTGTGTGTGCATATCTGTGTGCGTACGTGAGAACATGTCACCCGCTGTATTATCTAGAGCTGCAGGAAGGCCAGTGCGTAGATAAATCACTGCTCGGCAAAACCAGATTAGGCTCACAGCTCGAACAAAGGACCTCCTAAAATACTGTATGTTTGAGGCCTGGAAAACATTTAGAAATAGAACATAGGAGCATTAAGAGACGTACAGTTAACAGAACCTGCCAGCTACTGCATGTAAATAGGTTGATCTATAAGTGCTGACTTGTGTATCTCAGTCAGGTTCAGACCTAAAGTTTCCACACAAAGGATGAGTTTATCTTCCTCAAACACCTTGTTGCTCGCTAGCAGTTCCTCCGAGTGGAGAGCGATGCTGGTGGGGATTGCAGGTGGAGGAGGAGAATAAGAAAACACCTGGTCCTGAATTTGAACTGAGTTGCTCGATCAACAGAAAAGCTGCTGCGTTTCTATCGAGTTCTCTTTGTGAAGCAAAATGTCGCTCG
>NW_027176672.1:790401-802901 GCF_023349555.1 Cebidichthys violaceus
CATGACGCATTCAGCACAATCTCCAAACATGCCGGTCTCTTTGTGCTCTAATCACATCTGCAATGTCGATATGAAATGATGACTGTGATCGTCTGTCGCTCCTTGTCCAGATGCACCATCCAGAAGGAGTGCGCTCAGGGGCTGCTGGCACGCTCCTGGATCAGCATGGGCGAGGGCCCCCAGCAGTGTCCCTCCATGACGCTGACGCCCCCGGAGATCAGCGTCGCCGCAGACATCAAGGTAAAAGCTCCCGCCGCGTCATCGCACCTATCTCACTGTTGCTCCTCCCACAAAGGTATGCTCGTAATGGGGGCAGCGTATTTAAAGCGGATGAACCGTGTCATGACCACCTTTACAGCCGGACACTTCTCACCTTCATGATTATTATTAACACGCTATTATTATGACTCAGCTGATGAAGTCATGTCAACACTGTTTTACTGCAGCAGCTCAGCCTAAGAATGTTCAAGAGGCTCTAACTATTGTTTTTGTATAATGTGCTGCAGGGCTGATGTCGTTTTGCAGTCTGTTTACTGATGCATGTTCACATCAACATGTCTCACAGACCGTATTACAGACCTCTAACCAAAAACACATTCAACACAGACGCAAAGTGAAACGCTGACTCACTTCTTCTGAGGTTCTGTACTCTACACCGACGTGACAGTAGTGTGTGTTTGTTCACTCGCACTGCTGTCACGTTGGTTTTTGGTGAAGTTAAATGTGAATGTGACGTGATGAAGGTGTAACGCTGCCGGTGGATCATGTGACCGTGGACGTTACTGATACGGTCAGCTGTGCAGGCGTGTTTCCTGTAGCGTGAACACGTCCATCAGCTGTTCTTTCACTGTGAAAGACAATGAGAGCTTAGTTCACGTGGATCGCTTCGGTCGTAAAACAGCAAACCAGGTGTGTGTGTGTGTGTGTGTGTGTGTGTGTGTGTGTGTGTGTGTGTGTGTAAAACCGGAGCTTACCGGTGGCACAGCAGGAGAGAGCATGCCATACACAGCTGCTTCCTTCTCTTTAACCGTTTACTGACAGTGATGAACTTTGTGTTTTCATATGAGCCTCCAGCTGTTCAACAGGGCGGCAACTAACGCTTAGTGTGGATTAATCTGTTGATTATAAGTTTGATCAATGAAAATCTGTGTTTCCAAAAGTCCAAGAGGACGTCCTCAAACTCAGAGATGTTCGGTTTACTGTCACGGGAGAAGAAACAGAAAATATAACATCTTGAAGAAGCTGGATTTTGACTTGTTTTTCTTTCAAAAATGATTCAAATCGATTTAAATCCAAACATGTGTGGATATGTTTAATAGTAACGACTCAGCTCTGCAGCAGGTTAAAGGTTGTCAGTTTGGCTGAACTGTTTTAATCATGACGGATGTTCAGCCCTCTACTCCGGTGCAACACCGTCAGATCTAATTCACAGGAAGTTTGACTAATTTAAATCAATAATTCTGGAGCCCCTCGTGATGCAGACTGACGCACAGGAAACACCCACATGAGCAGGAGGCCCAGACCGCCCAGATGTTCCTCAATGTATGAATGTAGTGAACGGATCCGTACAAGTTGGGTTGATGTGATGATGCTCTGTGGAACAATGACCTCAGTACCGTTAGAAATAAAACGTCTGCTCTATTAAACACATTCAACCAGCAGGGACTGCAACGTTCACAGTTAACGGAACTATTCCACCTTTTTCTCACATTCAACAGAAGAGAAGCCGATTATTGTCACACATTCATATCGACCCGTAAGATAACTGCCGGTTATGTTTATCAGCCGTCGTGTAATTAGCTTGTGACATTCAGAAAGCTCGACCTGGTGGCGGCTGTAATATCATCTGATTATTTTCATCATTCTGAATTTGCGAGCTGCCCGTCTTCATTTCTCTCAGTCGTCTTCAGTCGTGAGGATTGTTAATGTCGAGCTTTAATCTTTAACGGCATTAACATGTATTTATGTTGAACTGTGTGTTCTGGGCGTCGCGTCGCTTTATTATTTCTTCATTACTACGACACATCTGATCTCAGGCGACGTCATCAGGCGATGACGTCGTCTGATTGTGACGCCATTTATTTTTAGGCTTCTTGTTGTGTTTCAGCAGCCAAACTTTATTTAGCGGCTCTTCATTATGTTTCCGTGGCGACAGCTGAGACCAGAGTCACGGTGTGGTCCGTCTGGTCCTGGAGGACGTTTCTTCAGCTTTGGCTCACACGTCCATCGTCACGCTCTTTTTTAAAGCCATAACTCATAATGCTAATTATGACAATTTTACATAAATGTCTAATTAAAAAGAAATAGAATGATAATTAGAAAATCAATCCGTGATTTAAGACAGACATTGATGTGACCTGCAGCGTGGCTGTATCTTCACCTCTGTTGTGTTTGCTGTGAATGTAGTTTAGCGTTAGCATGGCGGATTAGCGTGTTCATTTTAGAGCCATCTCGTTTCTGTGTTGACCAGTGACTTTAAGCTCTACTCTAACTGTTTCAAACGATGTTGATATAACAATATAAATACGACGCATTGATCACCTGATGGGCTGAGGTATATTTCCATCTGCTGCTGCATCACAAATCCATTCCACGCAATCATTCTGAGTGGGTCTGAAGATGAAGCGCTCTCAGGTGAGCTTGATTTTTGAGGCTGCTGTCGAGGAAATCACTCAAATTTCCAAATTCATGACAGTGTGTGAAATAAAATGTCGTTTTATGTTTAATTTGAAGCCATTTACATTTGTTTCAAACCCAAGAGCCCTGAGATCCACGAAGATCTCTTCACCTTCACCTTCACCTTCATCTGGTGTTGAATGGATTTGACTTTAATCAAACCTTGCTAATATTTTGGCAGAGCGAGTCCCCGCGTCACACCTTCATGTAAACTGCTCATAGAAGCATAACAACACTATGATAATTAGCTCACCGAATTCTGACACTCTGAATATTTTTTGACCTTTAATTACAGCTTCATAATTAGACGAGGCTGAGAGACGACGGGTCATTAATTGGTTCGTTAAGTGTGGCTGTTTGCTTGTCATGTGGGTCAGTTTGGCTTCGGGCTGTAATAGATCTACCAGCTGCCGATCCGCAGGCATCCTTCAGAGCCTCAGGAAGCGCGGCTCAAGGTTGTCTCCCCAAACAGGAAGCAGCGGGCAGGAAGTCGGGGCCTTCGGCAGGAAACGATCGCTTCCGCCGAACAATGGGGCCGATTTTTTAAGACGCGTTTAGCTCATGTTGCCGGCCGCTTCGGCTCGTATCTGCTGAGTATGTCGTCTCTCTCTTCCTCTTCACAGTCTCTGTCCCTCCTCCTCCTCCTCCTCCTCCCTCCATTTTTCTCACATTGAAATCATTTAGCTGAAAATCAGTCATGTCAGTGAGGTGTTATCTTTCTCATTATACGTCTGTCATACTTCATCACATACAGCCACATTTAGATGTGAATGTAGCACCGCGCCATCTGTTTCTTCATTGCACATTAGTTTCTCCATCTCTCTGCCCGGGCTCCTTGTAGCGACTTGAAGTAATGCCAGCGCCATTTGCCCTCCACCAAAGACGAACGGCACACGCCCTGGTTTCAGTACGTGTGCGTGGGAATGTGGCCTTCACTTAGTAATTGATTTCTGTTAAGATGAGCGGTGCTTCATGTTCGTGCTCTGGTGTTTCTGCTTTTCCGTCGTAGGATGTCGGCATCCTGATAAACGGCAGCGTTCCCGATCTGGTCGGCTCCCGGGTGGAGTGTGAATATGGTCCGGGTGTTTCTACAGCTGCCACGGTGCACCTGGATTACGGTCCCGCTCAGATCCAGACCTGTCCCCTGCTCCCTCGAGAAAGCTACCAACCCATCCTCCCCGGCACAGGTGAGACCGAGAACGTCCTTATCTCCGCTCACGGAACAAGTACAGTTCTTTATCCTTACCTACAAGACGCCGAGCAGCACTAGAATAAATGTAATTTCCCCCTTTTGTCTTTCAAAGTCTCCGCCTCGCTGTTTGTTATGACAGCGATACCATCTCCAAATGCTCGACGCTCATGCCGTGTTGTTTACCTGCCTTTGTGTCTGCAGATCATCTGACCGTTTCTGTGGCGATAAAGGTGAACGGCACATCTGTGGTATCTGGGAGCTTCATCATCTACGACTGCGAGAGGACCGGAGCGATACACCCCAAGACGTCGTGAGTCCCATTTCTTTCTTCATCCAGGGAGTGTGAGGCCGAGCGGCCGACAGGGAAGGGCCAAGAACTGCAGCTCCTCAAATGGCCACTTGAGGCGAGCTCCAAATGGACTCGAATGGTCTCCGTAGACCCTGGTGTGAAAATGCCCAACTTTACGACAGAAATAAACAGAACCAGAACCGAACGTAGCAGACTGTCAGACGTCAGTCAAATTAGAGGTGCTTTCAGACACAATCGACACAACATTTTATCGCTTTAAGATCTTCATCCACTGGCTTCTTAATTTGCAGGCGATCCCTGAAAACAAACCTTCCTGAATGAAACCTAAATACCAATAAACTGGGATTAAAGCCCGGCTAAGGCCTCACTCAGACGTCAGTGAAGGCTGGTCCCTAAACTCCGCCTCTCCTGGTTTCCCCCTCTGCTTTCTATTTAGGGCGCCTCGGTGGGTAAATATTGCCGACACGTCCTCTGGCGGCGCTCATTGTGTATTTGGCTTACTCAAGGTTTCTCAGCGCAGGATCAAATGTGGGATTAATATGCTGTAAACGTTAAGCCAGAGGAAATTGGATCTGTATGTCTGGCTGGCCGTGTTGATGTTTGTTTTTGTGAAGGACTGTGACTCGTACGGCCCGGTCACAAAAGAGCCTTTTTTCTCATATCTTCAGGCAATCCAGCTGGCTTCCTCTCGCATGTTGGACCATGTCAGAGGATCCACTCTATCTGATGGGCAGATCTGAGGCTCAGAGGGGCATTAGTGTGTGTGTGTGTGTGTGTGTGTGTGTGTGTGTGTGAATCGGTTTGGGTGTGTCCCTTTTGTTCACTTCATGAAAGCAGTCTGGAGGTGTGAACGCAGCAGTTGAAGGTACACGCGTGCAAGACTGCACCCAATATGTGCGCACGGCCTCGCTGCTCGGCGAGGTTCAGGAGTGTGAAATTAGACGGCGGTTTGTTGGAGGTGATAATGAGCAAAGTGCCGTTCTCACAGGATGAGCATCGGCTGCTGTACTCCGTCTGATTTTAATCACTTTGAGCTGTTTTTCTAATAATCCCTAAAGAGTGTTATGAGCCACTTCTCTGCAATTAAAGCACAATGTCGAGTCTCTCCTGTTTGCTGCTATTATTGTTTCTGCATGTTGAAGCTGAACACGGTTCAATAATCTGCACGTTCTGTGCAAACCATCGATATCACACAGGAAGCGGTGTTACTGCTAACTGACAGCCTGTGCTGCTTTAATCACGAGGGTTTCATGATGTTATCATGTTTTCAGCACAAACAACGAGGTGAGACCGTGTCAGCGGCGTCATTATCGATTCATATATCGGCTATTTTCTTGAATAATAATAAAATAATGATAATTAGCCGCTCGGTCGATCTAATGTCAGAGAAGTGAACTAGTTCGAGGTGACGTCTCCCAGTGGCTTGTTCTGTCTGAACACATGAGATGAAGTCGTAGTCATCCATTTTTATTTTTGTTGAAGTTTGAGAAAATTCCAGCTTTAAGGCTTCTTAATTCATGATATGACAATTTGTGTGTTAAATCAGTTTGCCTGTTCTTCTCTGTGTGTGTGTGTGTGTGTGTGTGTGTGTGTGTGTGTGTGTGTGTGTGTGTGAGAGAGAGAGAGTGTGTAGTCAGTTCTCCCATGACCCATTCAAAGTGGTCACTAGGCAGAGTGTTAATGACAACCAGACGATAGCATTCCAGTCTCACCAAGCAGCCCAGTAGGACAACCACCTAACCTGCCCTCTCTCACACACACACACACACACACACACACACACACACACACACACAGACACACACACTTCTCCTCTGTTTTATTTGCTTTTCATGTCCCGTGTTTTCGGCCCTCCTTCTTTCTGTCTCCTCTCGTCTGTCTCCGTCTCCCCCTGAAAACTGCTCTTTTCTTCTGGACGTTTCTTCCTCTTTGACAGAGACGTGATTGAGGGGATGTATGTTTAACCGCTGTGTCCACTGAGAGGCCCTGAGAGTGTGAGCCCGACTGTGTGTTTAGTGTGTGTGTGTGTGTGTGTGTGTGTGTGTGTGTTTAGTGTGTGTGTGTGTGTGTGTGTGTGTGTATGGTCATTATGTGTCGGGGTGGGCAGCGTTACTGGGTATTTACTGTCAGTGTTGGGTCAAGCAGAGAGATAGAGAGAGAGTGGAGAGTGTGAACAATGTGTGTGTGTGTGTGTGTGTGTGTGTGTGTGTGTGTGTGTGTGTGTGTGGTAGTGTATAAGCGTTTTAATAGGACAGAAAGGGAGTCAGGGAAAACAGAAAAGCTGCAGCCGATAAGAGCCCAGAGGGGGTCGTCTGCTTCTAATCAGAACACACATGTTTCGATTACGTCTCCACATCCCTTTACACCTATCCCAGTCCCCCCCCACACCCCCACCCCACACCCCCCCACCCCCCATCCCAGTCTAGAGACCTCCTCAGAGTGCTGCTATCACTGGAGGCGCTATCGTTCCTAGCGTGGGACATCTGTCTCCTCCCGGAGGCAATGCAGTGACACACACTCGCATGCTGTACAGCCGAGGTGTTCCACTTTAGGTAGTTTATCGCTCAGATGTTCTGTAGTCCACGTTCAAAAAATACAGTCAGACCTAAAGCCCCGAAACTCTCCTGCCCGAGGTGTGTGTGTGTCAGAACATGACATCATCGCGGCCTGAGAGTCCAGACTCCTGCAGAGCTCCAGACGCCTGAAGTAGTTCACTGATAAGAACCCAAAGGTCTAAAAACAGTAAAGTGTCTACAGGAACGTCAGCCTTTTGTTTCATTGTAATGCTTTTGATACTCGACTTGACTTTACAGGGCTTGTATAAAGTATGAATATAGATATGAGTTCATGAGCGTTGTTGATGTTGGATGGTGTTTTGCTCGCTACACTCGTTGTTTTTTTGATTCTTCACTCTACGTTTCGTTTGTACGCCCGCCGGCATTTCGTCGAATTTTGCACCAGCGAGTTCACAAACGTCTTTATGCGAAGGCGAAGGCGGAACGCATCGGCTGAAATGCAATCTGGGAACCCACCGGCTATCGTCTGGTGATGATTTAGCTTTTTATTGGTTTAAAATGGGCTCGTAAACTGGATACACGTGAAGCGATCCGGTCGTACTTGTCGTCCCTCGGCTCCGTCTCTCCGATCGGACTGTAAACAATGAGCACAGAAAAGGAAGTCTCGGCCCTGATATCCGCCGGCTACACCGGAACCCCAGAAATATGACCTCTTGACCTTTAGAGATTGACACTGAGGTGTTGGCAGAAAGCTCAGGAAACCCCTCCCCCCCCCCCCCCGCTCTCCGACCCCAAGAAACTGTCTTGAATGGTGCTAAGTTCAGCTTACAGGAAGAATGTGTTCTTCTTCTTTTAAAGGTTGATCTAGTCTCTCCTTGGGATTTGTTGACACTCACAGAATCAAATGTAGAATATTTGATCATCTGACCTGAAGAGGATCGTCTGCAGCAGGAAGTTAACCTTTTTATTCTTCAACAAATCGAGTTTACAAGCTGCTGATGGACCTCCCCGCTAATATGTCCTCACTGAGCTGGTGTAACACTCAAAGCGGTACTCACAGTGATAGAATTACAGCAGGCAGCGCTCACACACACACAGACACACACACACACACACACACACACACACACACACACACACACACACACTGAGTGTTTATAGAGAAGTGCTTTTCTTTTTTCGTCTCAGCAGCTTTGGCCCAGTTCGACCTCCTGACTCGCTGTGTTGCAACTGTGGAATGAATGCGTCCTCCGCTGTGACTAATCATTGCTTCCTTTTATTAGCGCTGAGCTCTGATGCCTCAAACGGCTCAGCCTCTCAAAATGGGGGCCACATATTCAACGCTTGAAAAGACAGTATTTACAGCAGATCGGAGGGAGATGCTGATCCGCGTCTGTGTCTGTGTGTCCGTCTCCGACAGATGCGTGAGCTGCCTGAGCACCAGATGGAAGTGTTACTGGGACCCCGACAACCACCTCTGTGTCTCCAGTAAAAACGAGTCAAAGCCCAACCTGCTCGAGGTGAGCGGTCCTCCTCTTCCTTCTGTCTTTAATCCACAAACCACGCAGACGCCTGCAGGGGTCTAGATCCCTCTAGTCCAACGTAATCCAGACTCTGCAGTCCAACGACTCCCTGTGTGCTGTAATGATCTGGGTCCAGACGGGTTGAGCAACAGCAACCATGTGGTAATTCAGTTTGAGGTTACAAGTGTCTCAACCACAGTATGTTGAAATCTGCTATAAAATCTCTGGAGGTTCTGGTTTAACAGACTCCTTCCAGGGGTGAAGCTCCTCTACAGTTTGGTTTGATATCCCAGCATGTTGAAGAGTCTCTCTATTTTTATAGGGAGTCATGACTAAATGCCTTGTGCTCGCTGCCGGAGAAGAGATAAATCTACACATTGTATTGCCTCATGTTAAGTAGGTTCTGTAGATGTGTGGAGGCTGTAAACTACTCTGAAATGGAAGCAAATCAAATTGTTTTGGCACGAAGTAAAGGCCGTGAAACTACAGTAGCCTCACGGAAACCAATTAAAGCTCCCGGCGTGTTCCTGACAACTCCTCAGATGAAGTCAGCCGTCGTATTGTTCCCGTCCCCTTTGGGTTTTTATTGTTGCTCATCCAGATCCCCAGGGTCTGCGTGAGGAGGGGTCCTCCCGGAGCCCTGGTCCCAGGTAGAGGGGTGAGGGTGTGACTCACAGGCCTCTGGTCAGCTGCTGGTCAAGCGGTCGTGTTTCTAGTGTGTTTTATTGCGGTGACTATTTAACGTTCCGCTTTATATCACAAGACGCCCTGACAAAGAGAAAGAGCTCCTTTTGTTTGAACAAGTAAGGCAATAAAGTAATCTTTCTAAGCAAATGCAATAAATCCTAAAAACAAAGGAGCACAAGAGGCCTCCGGCGTTCACTTGGTAACATTTTAGCTTCTTCTTGAAGCTCGATGAGCTCTTTGTCATGTGGCTCATACAGAGATGAGGAGGTGGCTTTTCCTGTTCTGGGTCTGTTTTTCTAATCCCTCATCGTCTCTATTTGAAGCTATTGTTGTTTCCCTCGGAGCGAGACGTTACCCTCTCATTTCCTCCTCCTTCCAGATAAACAGGACAGGTATTTTGGGTCTGCGGATGTGTGCAGGGGAGCCATTGTTTTCTTTAACTCCTATATGTCACTTCCTGCCCGAACATCCCATCTCTCCACAGAACGCCGTTTCCTGTCCCAGCCTGGTCGCCTCGGACGTTCCTCCGTCTCCGTCAGAAGCGGCCCAGGACTTCACCTTGTCCCTCAGCCACATCCAGGAGGTACGCCAGACTACCTCCGGCTCTATGGAGCGGGACCTGGACCGTGTCCAATGTGCATGTTGTGAAAATGATTGGAGCGAACGGCGTGTTTGCGTCAAGCCGAGTTTAAACACAGATGGATATTTGTGCGCTTGCTATTTTCAATGAATGAGCAAACAGAGCTCGTGTGATCTCCGCGTTGCCAGACAGACATGAAGATGAGGACCGAGCGTCTTTGTGCTGACGCTGCTCCTCTGGTGTCTGACTGTGACTCGCTGAGTTGTGTCCTCGTCAGCACGCCGTACAACACGAGGCAGCGCAGCGGCGGGAGCTTTATATCACTCCTGTTCAATTTCAAATTCGCCAAGTCCTTCCAATCCGCTTCTTCTTCTTTAAACTCCCGTTCTCATTCTTAATCCATGCTGAGCGAGTCAGGAGCTGATCCTGCATCTCTGATAAGGATTCACACACACACACACACACTCACTCACTCACTCACACACACACACACACACACACACACAACAGATTCCAGTGCTGACTAGTTGCCAGGCGTGGTCAGTCAGACGTCTAACCCGGGCCGGCCTTTGGAGCCCTCTCCCCACTGTGTTGCCATGGTGACAGACACTGAGTCACATAAAAATACACACACACACACACACACACACACACACACACACACACCTCCTCAGGGCAGCCTGGCTGTGACTGGATATTTATATTACTACTATTTTATTATGATAGTATGTTTATAAATGCATGCTTCATCAGCAGGAAATGTGGTCTCATCGTCATCATCGTCATCATCATCGTCGTCATCGCCGTCATCACTCAGACCCCCCCTCTGGGATTTGTGGTGATGTTTTTTTTCCCACACTGAACGTAATGTAAATAGTTTAGACTTAACGGTGATGAACTGTCAAACCAAAAAACATGCAGCAACAAGACTGCAAGTAGAGCCAAATCCTGATAGAAGTCATTTTAATATCTCAATAAGGAATCATTAAGAGGCTTGTTTAATAATGTTGTATAAATAGCTTGAGTTCAATAACCTCATGGAGAGGCCTGCTTCTGTACGCTCCTGTTGGAATCAAGTACTTGACAAACGACGAGTATTTTCTCATTTGATCGATAACTTCAGTGCAGAATGAACACAGTTTGATCAGATTGAGTAAATATGTGCTCATCATTATTAATTAAAGACAACGATGTCCTGCTATACGTGTTCAGCATGATGCGGTTCCAGTAGTTTTACTTCTCAGACTGAGCCTCAGTCCAGGACACGTTTCAGAGTGTAGAAGAAGAAAAAGACTTCTCGGAGAAGGAGTCCTGGAGAGGGCGAGAAGAAATGGAGCAATTTAAAGCGGCGGGATTCTCAGACAAATGATTTCTTCCACTTTGAGTAACGACCTCTTCCTGCTCTCACCTGTTGGAGCTTATTTATGGTCTTACCTTCACGTGTCTTCTCATTCAACTCGTGTTTTTATGAAGAATGAATCCATATTCATTACTCTGGCTCCCAGATGACTCGCAGAGATGTGGGAGTCCAGATGTTTATGAATATGAATTTTCAATGGATTGCATCTTTCCCTGGCAGGGACAATTATTGCGAGGTTATTCCAGTTCCCCGATTACGGCAACTCGATTGTTACCAGACACGTTTGAGAGAGCTTCTTCTTCTTTTTGTGCAGAAGCTCTTTTTTGGTACTGAATCAGTGGTTATCTCGTGCTCAGAGCAGCGGGGTATCACAGTTTGAACGCTAGTTATTGCTGAAATACCGCACACTGTTTTAAATAAGTGCTTTTTGCGCGACAGGGGGAGGACCTGGAGTGTGACTTTGGGACAGAGCGGCGATATGAGGCCACCTGGCTGAACAGCTCCACCGTCAAGTGCAGCGGAGTAACAGTAAGTACAGACAGCAACACAACTACACAACTACACGACTACACAACTACTGAAGCTCAGTCACTGAGCTTCTACTGGTTCAGTGTGCTCACTATTGTTCGATTTAACCCCCGTTAGTAACTTGTTTTTATTGCAATTATTCTAAACCCTGGTTTAGAAGTGGACTGAGAACCCATTGTTATCTGGAGGAGTGAATGCATGTGTCCCTCTCTGTCCGTGTAGCTGTCCACCACCCAGAGGAGCCAGGTCTACCTCCTCAACCTGAGGAGGAGAGGACGCTTTAGTGGACGGCCGGAGGACGTCTTCGTGGACAGCCCTCGGCTCATGAGAGGTGAGACGTTGTTGTGCAGACATGCAAATTAAAAACAACAGATGAGAAATACCGTTTCCATTAGCCACGCTTCAGCTGCTCGCTCAGCTCTCCTGTATTTGAGCATAATTAGAAACTGGCAAAAACAAGGAAAAAAAAAAATCTGACATAGCGTGCTCCCAGAATGCATTTCACCTGTACACAAATGTTTTTTTTGTGATGAGGCTGGTGGATTTGATTAAACCTGGAGGAACCGCTTACAGGGACAAACAGGGTTAGACTGCCTTTCGCTTGCAATAATAGTAGTTTGTGTATTACAACACATAATTTGCCAACTAGTAATTTACCACACTATCATATTCTGCTACCATAATTACACATAATGATTATAGAACACAAGGAGCCGCAATTTAAGGCGTAATCGATTGCAACGCGTACAAGTGTCCGTATGTGTTGTTGCAAATGCAGTTTGAGCTCCATGACAACAGGGAGACGATGGAAAGTGTCTCTGGCGTTGTTCAAACTCGCCGTGTTATCCGCTGAAAGCCGGTCCCGGCCCGTCCCGGTCCCAGATGTGCCGTTCTCAGTCCATGTGTCTAGCATGTGAACGACAGCCCTGGGCCGCAGCCAGACACTCTGCACTGTTGAGGACACGACGGCGGCTTCGTAACATGCAGAATCATCACATTTTAAAAACACACACACTCACACACACACTGCAATAGGAGCACAAATGCATGCACAGACGCACATGCAGTGATACAAATGGGATTTCTCACTGGGAGGCACATTGGAACGTGAACATAATCATCTGCTTC